>NW_028118329.1:0-63228 GCF_965113295.1 Leuciscus leuciscus | reverse complement strand
CTTGGATCTTCGGGAGTGACTGGCTCTGAAGTCCCTCCAGGAATTCCCCCAGCCAAAAATGCTGCTGCACTGCTAGACACTGGGATGCTATTTAGTTATTTAATATGTCAAATATTTGTAAATTCAGGTAGCCTACACCCATGATATGCTCAAACCTTACCTGATTGAATTATGTTCTTATATTTAATTTTCAGCTGCTGCCATGTTCTTTTAATACCTGCAGGATTGCACCCATGAAAATTAAAATTAGGTTGAATAACATACTGTTCTTCCAGTTTCACCTCTGATATTATAACAGTTGGGTAAGTTACTCTAAAATAGTTATTAATTACTAACTACAAATGACATCTTCAACCGTGTAATTAGATTCATGTAATAATGACTATCTTTAGAAAGTATTGGTCTACTTATTAATAAATCCCATATCAACCTCAACCACTTGAACAATACAAGGAGAGACAAGAAACTGCACTTTTAATGCTTTCAAATAAACAATATACAATTGCATGGATTATTCTTGAATTGACCAAAGTGTGTAGAGGGAGAAGGTTACATAAAAAATATACCTTTTAAAAATGTATGTTAAATATACAGAATTGTTCTATAGTCTAATGCAATTACATCAGATTTTACTTCAAATTACAGAAGAATTAAGAGTAATCCCTTTAATTAAATGACAGTATTTAGATGACTTGGTAATTAATTACACCCAACACTGTATAACTAATTAAAATGTAAACATACGCATTGACTCGAGCAACTATTTTCTCCCTAGCTAACTCTAGTTGTCCTTCGCTGCTGCAGCCGATATTTAAAAAATAATAATATGTCTTCTTACGCTTGCAGAAGCTGGTGAGAAATATGCAGACCTCTTTTTGTCTGGCGCTGTTACCATGGTGACTCATAATATCTGCACTCCATTGATAATGGCTTTTTATAGTGGTGGTGCACGCGCTTAACTCAGAGTCAGTCAACTCAGAGTTGATTGAACTAACTAATTTCCGCTGTTCTGTAACCGAAAACTCAGAGTTTCCCATCTCAGGGTAAGTCAACTCAGTTGAACCTCCTTTCTGAAACAGGCCCCAGGGGCCCGTTCTTCGTACGTCGCTAACTCAGTTAGCTGGATTTGATTGTTGGAGATTTGGCATGATCTTGGATTGTTTGGTTCTTCGACGCTCATCCTGGACTTGCTGTCATAGCAACAGGTGCCCAAGCTTAAACCTGCTCGGGAGCAGGCTTATTTCATGTTAACAGGATTAGATCCCGGCTTTATAAGCGGAGGTGATACGGGAAGTCTTTCGCAGCCATGTCTTGTCCGTTTTTACGACAAGAACCTGTCGCTGAAGGTGGTCTCACGCTGCACAATCCACTGCCGCTTTCTGAGCATGCAGCCTGACATCAAACAATTCACCATTTACCTTGGAGAAGCGAGTCCAGAATATATCAAATAATACAAAAAGTAATGTAATCAAAAAGTATGCAGTTGACTGATTAAAAATATCTTAGATGGTGTGTGACTCCATGTCCTACATCACAAATGTGGAAGCAAAATGGCCTGGTTCTGTGCATGACTCCAGGATTTTCAGAGAGTCACATTTATGCACATTATTTGAACGTGGTAAGGAAATATTTAATATCAAGCTCACTGTATTACATACATTTATTCTGAGCCTAACAAAACTGCATTTTTCCAGGTGCTTACGACGGGATCCTGCTTGGTGACAGGGGCTATACCTGCAGGCAGTATTTCATGACGCCATTCCCTGACCCAAACCCCGGACCACAAACCCGTTTCAATGCAGCTCTAGCCAGGACAAGGGCACGCATTGAAATGACCTTTGGGCAACTAAAGGAAAGATTTCAGTGTCTGAGGGTTGCACCTGACAGGGCCTGTGACATTATTGTTGCATGTGCCATACTCCACAATAGTGCCACCATCAGAAAGGAGAGGACCCCTGTGGTGGAGGTGCAGCCTGATGATGACCTCCAGCCAGTGCACTTGGACCAACCTAGTGGCAGAGCTGCACGGGACAGAATTGTGGAACACCATTTTTTTTTTTTTTTTTAAAAACAAAAACCTTCATTAAATGATAGAAGACAAGACAACATGCTTAGTTCCTTGAGTTTTATTTCAATTATTCTTTGTCAAGAAAAGCCAATGATGGTCATCTTTTGCCTGCAATAAGATATATTGTTATCCAAGGTCAGCAATAGTACTCTGTGTGAAATAGTGTATTTAGCACTTACTCTGAAGTTCCTTTTGAAGCAACTCAATCTCTAGTGCCAGTTTTTTCTTCTTTAAGGTGTCAAGTTCTATTTCTCCCCTTCATTTTTCTGTTTTTTCAGGTCAAAATACTAAATTTTCTGTTGTAGATTCCGTTTATATACGGATATCACCCTGTGCCATGTTTGGATAAAAAGAATAAAAAAATAAAAAAGAACTGTCAACACAAGCCTCATGCAACAAAAATAAAAAGTACAAGTAGGTTACTACACTGCCCACCTCTGTATCACTTTGTGCAGTAGGCCTTTCCTCCTGCAACTCATATTGCAGTCAGAAATAATATGTACACAAGTTACTATAAATGAAGTAAAGTTATTTATGCACTTACAAGTACTTCCTCCAAAGGACAGTCATCTGAGAGGGTTTCTTCACTGTCCTGTGCAATGGAAACAAATGGGCATTACAAAGTGTTGCACTTTCTTCCCTTTTGATGTAAAGTTAGAAAAAGTCCACTTACTGCACATATTTCAGCCACTACTTTCTTGGGAACAGGTACAAGTGTTGGTGTATTATGTAAAACTGCACAAAAGAGGAAACACAATGGCATTACAATGAACTACACTATATGAACAAATGTGATCAGTAACTCATGGCAAAATATTCTTACATTAAGTTCAGCAGTTTTCACCTTCACAAGTCAAAGCAATTGATCACTACTCAATATTTAACAGCTGAAATTACTGTACCAGCCATTTGGATTATATAGGCCTACTTAATTTAATGCGGCAAAAAAAAAAGATATATTTTACAGTGTAGCAAGATCATTTAAAGCTCATTTACCAGTAATGAAGGTGTTGCTGCTACTGGTTCCTGGCTGTTGGTCTGAGGAAGAGCTGCCCCCAGGGATGCCCTCCACAATGGGTCGGTTCACATTTAACCCCAGGGCCAGCTCTACTGCTGGGGTATAATGTGGTATAATGTGAGGGAGCAGGACCACCACCTGTTTGTTTTTTTTCAGCTCAGCCTTTTTCTTGGTTGCTGTTATAAACAGACAAACACATTTAACGGTGCTTTTCTTTTGTAAAAGAGACAAAGAACAGTAGAAGTAGAAAAGATTACCATTTTGAAGAATATTCTTGTACTTCCCTTTTACTTGTTCCCATGTTCTAGTGCAGTGTTCTTCAACCCTGCTCCCGGAGGACCCCCAACACTGCTGGTTTTCTTTGTCTCCCTAATCAAACACACCGGATTCAATTCATCAACTCATTATCACATGGGTTAATGAGCTGATGAGTTGAATCAGGTGTGTTTGATTAGGGAGACAAAGAAAACGTGCAGTGTTGGGGGTCCTCCAGGAGCAGGGTTGAAGAACACTGTTCTAGTGGGTCCTGAGGTGGCTCTGACATTAAGCAATTATGAAATGATTAAAATACAAGAATATACACTGTAATAAGTGATATAACCATAACATGGAACACTTACGCATTTCATTTGTCTGCTACTTTTTGCCAGCCCTCTCTCCTGGCTTTTGCACACTTTGAGGTGTTCCCTGGCGTTTTAATTAAGGTTTCATATTCTGCATAACCTTCAATAACTCTTGCTCTGCTGCGGAGAAAAACTGTGCGCGCTCTTTGGCCATGGTGAGCAGCCAATAGCAGCGTTGCTGATCAATGTTTCTACTATCGATACATATCCCCTTTTAAACCAGCGCATGAACGCGCAGTTATCTCAGATAACTCAATCCAGCTCTACTAATCATAACTGGCAGGTGTGTTCGAAGAAACGAATTAGTCAGATCATGATTAGGCCGATGATATCACCTTGGATGTCTCATAATTTGATCTTGGATGTTTCAAGCAACGTACGAAGAACGGGCCCCAGTTGCTATGACAGCAAGTCCAGGATGAGCGTCGAAGAACTCAGTTAGCTGGATTTGATTGTTGGCGATTTGGCATGATCTTGGATTGTTTGGGTCTTCGACGCTCATCCTGGACTTGCTGTCATAGCAACTGGGGCCCGTTCTTCGTACGTTGCTTAAAACATCTGAGATCAAACGAGACATCCAAGATGATATCATCGTGCTAATCATGATCTGTCTAATTTGGTTCTTCGAACACACCTGCCGGATATGATTAGTATAGCTGGATTGAGTTAGTGAGATAATTGCGCGTTCACGCTCTGGTTTAAAAGGGGATATGTATCGATAGTAGAAACATTGATCAGCAACGCTGCTATTGGCTGCTCACCATGGCCAAAGAGCGCGCTCAGTTTTTCAATGCAGCAGAGCAGGAATTTTTACTGGAAGGGTATGCAGAGTTTGAAAAATATAATTAAAACGCCAGGGAACACTGGGAATCAAAGTGTGCAAAAGCCAGGACTCGAGAGGGCTGGCAAAAAGTAACAGACAAATTAAATGCGTAAGTGTTCCATGTTATGGTTATATCACTTATTACAGTATATATTCTTGTATTTTAATAATTTCATAATTGCTTAATGTCAGAGCCACCTCAGGACCCACTAGAACATGGGAACAAGTAAAAGTGAAGTACAAGAATATTCTTCAAACTGGTAATCTTTTCTACTTCTACTGATTAGTCTCTTTTAGCAAAGACATTTTAAATGATGTGTCTGTTTGTCTGTTTATGGTTATCTGCAACCAAGGAAAAGGCGGAGCAGAAAAAAACAGGTGGTGGTCCTGCACCCCCACGTTATACCCCGGCAGAAGAGCTGGCCCTTGGGCTAAATGAGAACCGACCCATTGTGGAGGGCATTCCTGGGGGCAGCTCTTCCTTAAGGCCTATTTATACTTCTGCGTCGGACCTACGCCGGAGCCTCTACGCTGTAGGCAACGCGTTGGTTTTAATTTATACTTCTGCGTCGTTGTCCGCGTTGACGCGCAATTACTCATGCAGAGGGACCATGTGAAACCCGAGGGAGGGGTTCTAGCAGACCAATCACAGCGCTTGCGTCCGCGTAGAATTGACGCGTTGTTACATTTTTGGAGAGGTGCGCATCAGGGTACGCCAAAGGGTACGCGCGCTAAGCACAGCCTACGACGTAGCTACGGCGTAAGTTCGACGCAGAAGTATAAATAGGACTTTAGACCTAAAGCCAGGGACCAGTAACAGCAACACCTTAATTACAGGTAAATGAGTTTTAAATCATCTTGCTACACTGTAAATAATTTGTTGCTGCATTAAATTAAGTATGTCTATAATCCAAATGGCTGGTACAGTATCAGCTCCGCTTATGAAGCCGGGATCTAATCCTGTTAACATGAAATAAGCTTGCGCACCTGTTGCTATGACAGCAAGTCCAGGAGGAGCGTCGAAGAACCAAACAATCCCAGATCATGCCAAATCGCCAATAATCAAATCCAGCTAACTGAGTTAGCGACGTACGAAGAACGGGCCCTGAGGTACGAAGAACTGAGATTTTGCGTTACAATAGTGCACTTTCTGAGATATATATTTTTTCTCGTGACTGGTGAGATTGTCGTTTACATGATTAATTTGTTGGAAACACACACTTATTTTCGACTTGTCGGAGTCGGGCTTTAACTACAGCACAAACTGTTTGCATTGCCTTAAGATTATTTGCGAGTGGCTCTTTCCTTTACACTATTGGAGATGCGGAGAACTTGATGGAAAGTGCTGTCTGTCGTGTCATTCGGAGTTTACCTGGCGCTTTTAGGTTTAAAAAAACTGTTTTAGGTTTTTTTGTGGCATTTCCAAGCCACTTAAAGGAGCTGTATGTAGTTTTCAGCGGCCTCTAGCGGTGATGTTTCAGATTGCAACCAATAAGTTGACAAGCGCGTGCTCTTGCGCGTGCTCGAATTTATGAGCGAGCACTGTGGATACCGGCCAGACTGAGACGCGTCACGCAACACACCAGAGAGAGCATCCCACAACATGCTAGAAACTCAGGTAAACTCCCACTGCAACGTTACAATAATAGGCTACTTTTATCAGCTTGACGTTGAACTAATGCTCCATGCTCGTACCATGATAAGAATGGAACCCTATCAACCGTGCCGAATTTTGCCACTGCAAGCACTACTTCACATTTTCTTCAGGAAATGTATACATTCTAGGTTTGTAGATAAGGTCTCTCCATGATTCAAACGCCCTGCCGATGTTGATCCGTGATTTTTCACCCGAAGTTCATCCGATTCACGTCTGGCCTTTAATACGAGCTTCAGCAGAAAGAAAAAAACGTTTTATTGTTTTTTTTATCAATATGTGGAGTTTGTGTTGGAGTCTGTGTTGTGCTGGGAGCAGGTCGTTTCTTAGTGTTATCAGACATGTCATAAGTTGCATAAGTCATAAGTCCATGTCATAAGTTGCAGTGTCGTCGCTGTTGAGTGCAAAATCAGTAGGCTAGACGAGGCGAGAGGCTCGGGAGCGCTCCGCGCACGCAGGTGACGTCACTGAATTTCGCGGTAAATCCGACCCGGCACCTTCACATAAACATAAGAATACTTGCTTTCAGAGGTAATAGCAAAACCCGAAAAGTGGATCATTTTAATGTGATATTACAACCCCTTCACACACAGGCAATAAAAAAAGGATTTGTTTTAGTAGAAAAGCTACATACAGCACCTTTAAGACCCAATGTTGTAAAGCAGGTTTTTTTTTAAGCATTTTTTTTTTAGGCTATCATAATTTTTTATGAAGATCATGCATTCATGACCATGCCGATTACAGTATATGTTACTCAGGCTTCACTAACGTGATTGGTACCATAGACTATAGGCTAGACCAGGGGTCGGCAACCTAAGGCACGCGTGCCAAATGCGACTCTGATACTTTCCAGACAAGTTACATACTCTCCTGTCACTTGTTTCAAGAGCTTCACTTGGTCAAAAACCAAGTGATAACCTGTACAATGTAAAATTGTCAACATCAAATTATGTACTACATATTACAGCATTGTTTCAATACAAGACATACCAATGGACTCGCGCAGCTTTCTGTCTTCTTTGGGCACCAGATGTTCCTTCCTCACTCGAAACAAAGGACTTATTCGATTAGCTTGCGTTGATATAAGGACTGGTCTTCCTTCTCTGCTGTAAAACAAGAAAGTCTCGACTTACTCTATGTGCAATTACTATTGTTCTTGAAACATAAATTAAGACAGTTATAAATAAGTTATTATTTGTATAGCGCTTTTCACAATACAGATTGTATCAAAGCAGCTTCACAGTATTAAATTAAAATAATACAACAATGTTTGTTTCAAGAGGAATTTATTGATTGATCAAATTAAATTAAATATCCCCAAAATATCCCCAACTGAGCAAGGCAAAGGCAACAGTGGCAAGGAACCGAAAAACTCCATCAAGTGACCTAATGGTGTCCTAAAACTCCATCAGGTGACCTAATGGAGAAAAAAAACCTTGGGAGAACCCAGGCTCAGTCGGGGGCCAGTTCTCCTCTGGCATTTATGAGCTACAGGCCGGATTGTAGTTTGAACTGTAGGATTATATGAATGCCTGGCTGAAGAGATGCGACTTTAATCTAGTTTTAAACTGGGAGAGCGAGTCTGAGCAACGAACAGTATCAGGAAGACTATTCCAGAGTTTTGGAGCCAAATGTGAAAATGCTCTCCCTCCTTTGGTGGTTCTGGATATCCTAGGTATGACCAAAAGCCTTGAATTTAGTGATCTTAAAGAGCGCGATGGATTATAGGGGCGATAGAAGATCCGTTAAATAGACTGGAGCTAAGCCGTTTAGAGCTTTATAAGTCAGTAGCAATACCTTATAATTAATACGGAACTTTATAGGTAACCAATGCAGTGATGATAAAATCGCTGTTATATGATCATATTTTCTTGATCTCGTAAGAACTGTAGCGGCGGCGATTCAGGAGAGAGCATTTGATGAGTAAATACCGATTTCAATATTCTAGAAACTTTACCTGGGAAGGGCTGATCCCGGCAAGATTCGCTGCGACTCACTAGTAGCTCTTGTGAGGGTTGGCTCTTAAAAGAGCTGTTGAGTTTGATATTGTAGAGCTTTAAAAAAAAAAAAAAGGACCAAGTAATCCTGCAAGACGGAAAGGAAGGTAATTTTAATACATTACTTGCAAATAGTCAGTTTATGTATAACTGTAGGATATTTTTTTCTGTAAAGAGTGTTGAATAATTAAATTTTAAAAGCATTTTTATATTATAAGTTCACTGATATGTGGGGGCATTTCTATGAATAAAAGTACGTCTTTAATAGCAAGCAATAATCATGTGAAAATGATTTACATGCAAACGGGACAGTTATCAGCAGTGTAACTGGTCTGATTATGACAAAATAATCGAGTATCTGATGTCATGTGACAAGTAATATAAGCTTTTCCACCCCTGCAAACAGAGGTAGGTTATGAGGTGTGGAGAGACGTCATGTATCACTGGAACATAAACAGACGGGGACCAATTTGTAATAATTGTAATTAGTGGTGCACGATATATCGGCCGCCGATATAATATCGGCCGATATGGTCATTTTTTTACACATCGGTATCGTTCCGATGTCAAAATATGGCCGATGTGAACAGGCCGACATTTGACGTGTGAAGTTGAAGATGAAGTTGACGATGCTGACTCGATCTTAGCAGTAGTGAATGTGCCTGAGATAAATACACATTTCATACAGATGACATAAGCAGAGAACAGTCTGTTTTCTTTCGTTTTGAATTGTTCTGTTTAAAAATAGACATTTCAAGCTTTCTATATATGTCTCCGGTCTGTGAGGCAGGTAGATTTCGGTTCATTGATGAGACGCGCTCCAGGTTCACGCGCCCTCGCCTCCGTGTCCTGATTAAATATTTTCTACTATATTTACTTCTTATTTAATTCAATCCAGGCAATTGGTTGATGAAACATTTATCATTTACATTTACATTTAGTCATTTAGCAGACGCCCTTATCCAAAGCGACTTACAAATTAGGACTAAGTTCAGCGAGTCATCATAAAGAGGCAAAAGCAACAACAACGCAGGAAGTGCTCAAAATACGAAGTTCAGGTATTATTCAGAGTAGCATAAGCCTGATAAGTGATGTTTCAAAGGGAAAGGAATTTTTTTTTTTTTTTTTTTTTTTTTTTCTATAAGGTTAAGTGCTCACGGAAGAGATTGGTTTTCAGCTGTTTTTTGAATGTTGTCAGGGATTCTGCATTCCGGATGAGGGTGGGGAGAGCGTTCCACCAGCATGGAACTGTAAATGAGAATGTTCTGGAAAGTGATTTTGTGGCTTTCTGTGATGGAACCACGAGACGTCGCTCGTTGACCGATCGTAGGTGTCTGGTAGGGATGTAGACTCGTAGGAGTGAGTGAAAGTAGGAGGGAGCTGAGCCTGTGATAGTTCTGTAAGCAAGCGTCAGTGCCTTGAACTTGATGCGAGCAGCTAGAGGTAGCCAGTGCAGAGAGATGAACAGAGGAGTGACGTGGGCCCTCTTGGGCTCGTTGAAGACAAGACGAGCTGCAGCATTCTGGATCATCTGTAGGGGTTTGGTAGCACATGCTGGGAGTCCAGCCAGAAGGGCATTGCAGTAGTCAAGCCTAGAGATGACCAGGGCCTGGACGATAAGTTGTGTTGCATGCTCAGTTAGGAAAGGCCTGATCTTCCTGATGTTGTGCAGTGCAAACCTGCATGATCGAGCTGTCTTTGAAATGTGATCTGTGAAGGTCAGCTGGTCATCAAACGTTACTCCAAGATTTCTGACCGATCTTGATGGGGTGATTAATGATGACTCTAGCTGGATGGTGAAGTCGTGCTGTAGAGACGGATTGGCAGGGAGGACGAGAAGCTCAGTCTTTGCCAGGTTGAGCTGCAGGTGGTGTTCCTTCATCCATGTGGAGATGTCCGCCAGACAGCTTGAGACCCGTGCAGCTACTGTGGGATCATCTGGTTGAAAGGAGAGGAAGAGCTGTGTGTCATCAGCATAGCAGTGGTAGGAAAAACCGTGTGCCTGTATGATGTGTCCCAGTGATGTGGTGTAGATGGAGAAGAGGAGGGGACCAAGAACTGAACCCTGGGGAACCCCTGTGGTCAGCTGATGTGCTCTGGATACCTCGCCTCTCCATGCGACCTTGAAGGACCTACCTGTGAGATAGGACTCAAACCAGTGGAGTGAAGTTCCTGTGATGCCCAGTGATGAGAGGGTGGACAGAAGGATCTGATGATTCACCGTGTCGAAGGCAGCAGACAGATCCAGGAGAATGAGGACTGAAGATTTGGAAGCAGCTTTTGCGATCCGTAGGGCTTCTGTGACTGACAGTAATGCAGTCTCAGTTGAATGTCCTTTCTTGAAGCCAGATTGGTTGACATCCAGCTGGTTGTTTAGAGACAAGAAGGATGTTAGTTGGTTGAAGACAGCTCTTTCAAGTGTCTTCGCAATGAATGGTAGGAGAGAGATAGGTCTGTAATTCTCTACCAATGATGTGTTTAGCGTTGGTTTTTTGAGCAGTGGAGTAACCCGAGCCTGCTTGAATGCTGTAGGGAAGGTGCCAGTGTGGAGGGATGAGTTGATGATGTGTGTGAGTGATGGTAGAAGTGTGGGAGAGATGGCTTGTAGAAGGTGTGAGGGGATGGGGTCAAGCGTGCAGGTGGTAGGGTGACTGGAGAGGAGAAGTGTAGATACTTCTTCCTCGGTTAGCGAAGAAAAGGAGGACAGAGGGGTATTGGCTGTGGAAGGGGTCGGTCTGGGTTCCTGTGTGTGTGGAGCTGAGAACTGACTGCTGATAGCTGTTGTTTTGTTGGTGAAGAAGGTCGCAAAATCGTCAGCAGTTAAGGAGGAGGCGGGAGGTGGTGGAGGTGGACAGAGGAGAGAGTTGAATGTCTTGAAGAGTAATCGTGTGTTGGAGGAGCTGTTGATCTTGTTGTGGAAGTATGAAGATTTTGCAGCATGAACATCAACAGAAAAGGAGGAGAGGAGAGATTGATACATACTCAGGTCAGATGCGTCTTTTGATTTGTGCCATTTCCTCTCCGCTGCCCTGAGTTTGGTCCGGTGTTCCCGAAGAACCTCAGATAACCAGGGGTTAGAGGGAGTAGTGCGTGCTGGCCTGGAGGAGAGAGGGCAGATAATGTCTAGAGAAGAGATTAGAGTGGAGCATAAGGTGTCCGTTGCGGTATTCACATCCAGAGATGAGAATTGTGAGGGTGGGGGAAGAGAGGATGACACGGCAGAGGAGAGATGGGAGGGGGAAAGTGAGCGCAGGTTTTGTCTGAAAGTGACTGGTGGTGGGGGTGGTGGTGCAGGGGTAGAGAGTTGTAGACTGAAAGTAATGAGGAAATGATCTGAAACGTGGAGAGGTGTCACCAGGATGTTTTCTGTGGTGCAGTTGCGTGTGTAAACCAGGTCCAGTTGGTTGCCTGATTTGTGAGTAGCTGTGGTGATGAGTCGTTTGAGATCGAAAGAGGCTAGGAGAGAGGTGAAGTCTGTTGCATGTGGCTTTTCGAGATGAATGTTGAAGTCACCGAAGACTAGAAGTGGGGTGCCGTCCTCAGGGAAAGTGGACAGCAGCACATCCAGCTCATCTACAAAGTTACCCAGCTGACCTGGGGGGCGATAAATGACTACAATATGGATTTTAATGGGGGTTGTAAGTGTAATAGCATGATATTCAAATGAGTTGTTGTTGCATAGAGAAGAGAGCGTGGAGTATTTGCAATTGTTAGAAACGAGAAGCCCTGTACCCCCACCTCTCCCAGACTGGCGAGGGGAGTGGGAGAAGGAGAAATTGCTAGAGAGAGCAGCAGGGGTTGCTGAGTCTTCTGGACGAATCCAGGTCTCAGTCAGCCCCAAGATACTAAGAGTAGAATGAGATGCAAAGGCTGGAATGAAGTCAGCTTTATTGACTGCTGACTGACAATTCCATAGACCCACGGAAAGAGAGAGAGGAGTATGTGAGGATGTGAGGATGGGACGCAGATTGGCAGTATTGCGCTGCCTATTGCGCGTGATGGTATTACGTTATTGTATTAATAATAACTAAAGTAGCCTACCTATCAAAATTAAGATACAATTAATACAAAACGAAATTAAATTTAAAGACAGGCTTTTTGTGCTTTCTGTTTGAGGTCTCTGTGAAAGTTTTAAAGCAGTCTTAGTGGCGCTTTCAGAGCGCTCAAGTCAACTGTCCCGTCCGTAACATTGTTAACGCAGTCCAGTGCGACTTATGTTTTTTTCCTCTTCATGACACATTTTTGACTGATCGTTTTTTGACTCGTAGATATTTGAATATATTGCTTGATATTTGATACCCGTTCGAATTAGATTTTTCTCAAAAGTGACAGCACGTGTGATTTGTGGATTACTGATAAGCGCGAGTGGAGAAACAGGCGTTTATTGATTCATTCTCAGTGTTGAGAAACGTATAGCCTTCATGTGTTACGTTATTGTATTAATAATAACTAAAGTAGCCTACCTAATTATGTTACATATTTATTTTGTATGAAAACTAGCGCGTTCGTTACTTGTGGATTAAAAAGTAGGCTACCGTTGTATCAGTGCTGCGCGAGCTCTCTCTCTCACAAACACGGACGCGTGCACACACAGAGAGAGAAGATAATTGTAAAATGAAAAATTGACGGGCTAAGTTTAAATTTTGTTCTTGCTTGTTTTTTTTCTGTCAAAATATCAGAAAGTATTTTGTATTATCCATCCGTGTTTTTAAAATTCGTTAAATGACGGACGTTTTACTGTTAACACAGCCCATGTCGGATTGGTCTTATAGCCTAGGCTACTTGTTATTATTTTAAGAATGATTCGTTATGCTATTATTGGACTCCTGTCTATTCATTGTCAACTGTTTTCTATAAATATGTTTGTATTGGCTAACATTTATTCAGTTAATGAGTGTCCTGTTTAAAATGTGCAATGTTCAAACGCAAAGACAGCACGTCACAAATAGAAGCCCTTTTCCCTGTGGTATTTTTTAGTATCATATCGAGGGCTTGGAACCAGAGGGGCGTAAGTGGCATTTTGGGCGAAAATGAGTTCTATATATCAAATTAAAGGTCTTGATGAGCTCTATCTAGTTGTGCCAAAAAGACGCATCAGAAATCAACTTGTATTGAATAAAGCAACAAAACAACAAAGACCTAACACAAAAGTTTGAGCATTGTTTGGAGCCAGAGGGGCGTATGTCAACTTACGCCCTTCTGGCTCTAAAAAATACATGTATGGCCTACACATTGTTTGGAGCCAGAAGGGCGCAAGTGGCATTTGACAAACTTTACAGGAGAGCCAAAACAAAATTTTGACCACGCTTCAATCAACTGTATTTATTAACCTTCAACCACAGCATTGCAACCACATACATACTTATATGAGTAAGTTCTTAAGTGAACATATTATGGAATATTAACACGATGAACATATTCTAAAACCTTGCAAAATCTTGAAAATATGGCAAAAACATCAAATACGCCTTTTTGGCACCAAACATTTCCAATTCCTCTAAAGAAAAATAGGGCGTATCTGCTGATCAATGCAGAAATGATTGGTCAAAACATTGGTTAAAAACACTCTAACTTCATAACTTTTCATTTTATTTAAAATACTGTATGATAAATAGTCATTTAATTTGATCATTTCTAACCGTTTAATTTCAATTCTCATTTATGAGTTCACATTCATGTCAAACAGTTTAACATTTAATTTCAAACAGTTTAACATTTAAGTTCACACAGTTTAATTTCTCTTGTTTATTACACATTTCACTTTTTAGTTCACTTTAGTTGAACTAAAAAGTTCACTCACTGCCCACTGTCAGAGTGTTATAGAACTCTGCATAACAGTGAGGAATACTCCCATTGGTGCACAGGGTGAGTAGGTCTTTTTTCTTTAAGGCACTGATCACTGGAGGATTTTCATACAATGAGCTGGGGTGTGTGGTTCTGGTGCCTCTGGTGCCTCTTGTTGCCTGTTGTGCCACCGTCAGTTTTCGGAAGGTTGGGGCGGTGAAATCATACTTGAAGAAGATTGTTTTTGGTTCATCTTTCGTGTAGCGGAACCATTTAATCTTCTGCCAATGAACTGATTGTCCCTCCTCATCTTTTGTTCTGTTTTTGAGTATGTGGTTGGAGAGGGACTTGAAGTACAGAAAGTCCTTGTGTCCAAGTTCATGTACACTATGGGTCGTTCTTTCTTTCCATTCTCACAAGTGTGTAGTAGCCATCATGGATGGCTACTAGACATGGAGTGTGATAGTGTGCATGCTGCAGTGGAAACTGCAAGAAGAAAAGTTTCTATTTACTCCCATTTCTATTTACTCCCATACTTCTATTTACTGATGGCTACTACACACTTGTGAGAATGGCAAGAAGGAACGACCCATACAGTGTACATGAACTTGAACACAAGGACTTTCTGGACTTCAAGTCCCTCTCCAACCACATACTCAAAAACAGAACAAAAGATGAGGAGGGACAATCAGTTCATTGGCAGAAGATTAAATGGTTCCGCTACACGAAAGATGAACCAAAAACAATCTTCTTCAAGTATGATTTCACCGCCCCAACCTTCCGAAAACTGACGGTGGCACAACAGGCAACAAGAGGCACCAGAGGCACCAGAACCACACACCCCAGCTCATTGTATGAAAATCCTCCAGTGATCAGTGCCTTAAAGAAAAAAGACCTACTCACCCTGTGCACCAATGGGAGTATTCCTCACTGTTATGCAGAGTTCTATAACACTCTGACAGTGGGCAGTGAGTGAACTTTTTAGTTCAACTAAAGTGAACTAAAAAGTGAAATGTGTAATAAACAAGAGAAATTAAACTGTTTGAAATTAAATGTTAAACTGTTTGACATGAATGTGAACTCATAAATGAGAATTGAAATTAAACGGTTAGAAATGAAATGTTAAACAGTTTGAAATGATGAAATGACTATGTATGCAGTATTTTAAATAAAATGAAAAGTTATGAAGTTAGAGTGTTTTTAACCAATGTTTTGACCAATCATTTCTGCATTGATCAGCAGATACGCCCTATTTTTCTTTAGACGAATTGGAAATGTTTGGTGCCAAAAAGGCGTATTTGATGTTTTTGCCATATTTTCAAGATTTTGCAAGGTTTTAGAATATGTTCATCGTGTTAATATTCCATAATATGTTCACTTAAGAACTTACTCATATAAGTATGTATGTGGTTGCAATGTTGTGGTTGAAGGTTAATAAATACAGTTGATTGAAGTGTGGTCAAAATTTTGTTTTGGCTCTCCTGTAAAGTTTGTCAAATGCCACTTACGCCCCTCTGGTTCCAAGCCCTCGATATTTGGATATTGGAATAATAAATAAAGTAGCCTATCTTAATTTTACACAATGTTCCTGTTTTTTGTGTGGTTTTTTTTACTGTTTTCTAAGGGTTTCTTAATTTTAGACAAGTTGACCAGCACACATTACTGTATATGCAATGCAGTATAATGCATGTGTGTCGTATGTGACATATTTTGCATACAGGTAAAGGTGCCCAATATCAGTCATTTCTAAAGTAAAAAAAAAGTGTTTTGGAAAATAGCTCTTTATTTGATAATCATTAAAATTTGTTTTCTATACAGAGATATCGACATCGGCAAATATCGGTATCGGCCATAACAGCAATATTAATATCGGTTATCGGTATCGGCCTCAATTTTCACATCGGTGCATCACTAATTGTAATCAATACAATGCAATTAATATCAACTTTCTGACAGTGTGTGTACGAGTATACAAATATGTACGAGTATCGTATACGAATTTGACAACTTGTTAAATCTTGTGAATTATTAAGACTTTCAGACTATCTTCGTACTGATTGGGCTATGGGTTTTGCGAGAAAAGGTTTAAGAAACAACAAATGCTTGATAAAATGTTTGATTTAGGGTTCGAACCAACACATGTATATACCATTGCGAATATTTGCCTTTGCAGCTGTCTGTCTCCTCCGTTTACTTGTCCTCAAACAATAATAGTCCGAAAGGTCCTTTAGGTCTTTTCAGCTGAAAAAAGAGAAAATAAAATATCATTATGTTGTTTTACATCATTCCTGTGGTAAAAGCATGGTAAACGTTGTGGTTAATGTGCATTTACAATAAGTATCACATTAAAACTACCAATACAGTGTGGTAAAAGCATGGTAAGTTTTGTGATTACTGTCTTTTTACTACACTTACCACAGTAAAACTAATGTTAATGTGGTAAAAGCATGGTAAGTGTTGTTTGTACTGTGCTTCTACTACAAATACAACTTTGGAACTAATTGTACTACTTTTAATCTGATATGAATATGATTAACTGATTTAAGGTCTTTAGGCCTATGCTCACAGGCAGTGTAACTTAATCACCCTGTTTTGAATTAGAAAGCAATAAAACGCAAAGCCTCAGTGGAGATGACAGATATAATGCCGTGACTGAACGTGAGCTAATCTGATTAATATCGACAAACAGAAAATACATTATATATCACACATTATTCGGACAGCGTATTTACTACTTACCAACATCTGACACACGTGAACTGATGCCAAATATCGCGATGTGTTCGGAACGAGACTTCTTCAGGCTTCTAAGGGTTTGAAACTTGCTGGCCCAGAAAAGTTCATTAAACACATCCTTAATATAGTCCAATTTAGTCATTTAATCAAAAATATCTTAATTTGTGTTCCGAAGATGAACGAAGGGGTTGGAACAACATGAGGGTGAGGAATTACTGACAGAATTTGCATTTTCGTACTTAATAATCGTGACCGCCAATAGCAGCGCTTACTGATCGTGACGTGGGCCAATAGCAAAGCAGAATCATTGTGGGAAATACCGACTGTATTAACGAATAAAGGTAGAATTTGTGTTCTTATCGTGTTTAACACATCTGTATTTGCCCGCGCGAGAATATCCAACTTCAAAAATCGCAGCTTCAATTCAATTTACAGTTACCGTCGAAGAGAAACACAGGTCTTATCTGCCCTATATAAATAACCGCCTGTACACTCTTTAGGATGTGGAGGGTAGGGCGATGAGGCTGCGAGCTACACCTATGAACCATTGAATCACTTTGCTGGCTGGTGCACCGGCTAATCGTGGTTGCCTTGATGCACTTGCTGATCTGGCCGGGTTGACACTCATCGGATGCCTTCCACAAATGGTTTTTTTGGACTTTTTTTTTTTTTTTTGGACTTGTTTCTTCATCATAATGACACAAGAAAATCATTCAATCATTTTTTAAGATTTACAATCTGCACATCGCCCCGTTCATTATTCTCTTTCGGAATCAAAGATGACATTTAAAAAAGGGTGCAGCTTGGTTTTTTTCTTTAAAAAAACAGAAATGGCTGGATTTTCTTTTACAAATGTATTGTTGTCATCAAATAATAGTATTAGAAAATTGGACGACATTTCCCATCGCTTTTTCATTTGGAATATTTATTTATACGTTTATTGGATTTCATTTGACTGATCGCATCTTTACCCAGAAGTGCCAAGTCATAGATATATACACTAGACGTGGCCTTGGCTGCGGCAGTTGATTGGAACGAATGCCTTACATATATAAATTCATTAATTAGCAAAACTTGGCCACTAAATATTTCATATTCAATTATTTTAATGATCACAATTAAAGTTTTCATTTTATTAACTGAACAAGCGCAACATTCAGCATTCAATCAAATATTATAAAATAATTATGTATTATTATTAATAATGTTATTTCAACATAATATCTCGTTATTTCGACATAATATGTGTGGGTGCAACAAGCAAGATGTGCATTTGGAAATCCGGTGACGCGTGCATTGATTTTTATTAATAATCTAGTGTTTTCTGACAGTGTCGACTCGGCTGCAAAGATGAAGTTGACGATCGCCGTATAGTGAACGCGCCTATAGAGAGAAATGCACATAATGGATTACATAATCAGAGGGTAGCCTTTTTCTTTTCGTTTTGAATTATTTCGTTTAAAGACATTTCAAGCTTTGTGTATTTGATGTATTTCTCATGTCTGTGTGTGTGAGGCATACAATGAGTTTCGTTAAGTTAGGATGAGATGCGCTCCAGTTAACGTGCAATGCAAGATTATCATTTTTTTATTATTATTTATTAAATCTTATTGATCTTATTTATTAAATACAGGCTGATGAAAAATGTATTAAAATTAAGATACAATTTATACAAAACGAAATTCACTTTTACTCGTGCTGTTCACTTTTCATAAATCAACATACATGGGGAAAAAAATGACATTATAACATTTTAACAAATATGAAAATAAATGCGCTTATTTAATGGCTACAACAGTATAGGCCTACAGACTCTCTATTTGTACAAATTGCTGCACATTCATTTAATTCTGAATTTTGCACACACAAGTTGATAGGCATTTGTTCAAATCAAGTTCATGATAATTGTGCGTGCATTTATTAATCATTATGATACTAAAATCATAACAAAGTAGGTTATGCTATGTACAAAAAAATCAGATGAGCCCAGAATATTCCAAACTGCCGTAGCCAAGGCGACATCTAGTGTATATAAACTTATTACACCGTCGTGCTAAGTCATAGGGTCCGTGCACTTTTTGATCATTTCATTTCCTGTTTAGAATGGAATAAGGAGAAATGAAAACCAGCTCGTTTATTCGTTTTTTTGGCTAGATTTTGGCTAGATTTTTCATTTTTCGTTTACAAGTCGGTTTATGGGTTCGATATTTCATTTGCACACGTGGGCGGCGCTGAAACGCCCCTTTCATCTGATTGGTCAAACCGCTCCGCCTTCAGTAAGCTGTGAGCTTTTCTTTCTGTCAGGCAGAATAAGAGTCAGTAGGCTACGAGTGCGGCACTGACAAATGCCCTTTAATGAAATAATGTCTGAAACCACCACTCACTGTTAACTACACACACTATTTGATTTAGAAATATGTTGCTGGTCACGTAATTCGTGCTGCTGCGACTTGCAAGCAACCCCATTAATGTGAGCCACAGTATATGACAGATTATATTAGCATATTTCCCATTGATAAATACAGTGCAAATAGTTCCGTCTCTTTGGATAAAAGGGAAGTGGAAATAAAAATCAATAATAGGCTGAACTGTACCATGATAATATGTCCGTAACATTTACCACTCTAGTCTTTTATTTACATCAAAAAGCAGGTAGGCGTGTGTGACATATAGCCTATGGGCTATACATCATTTTGAATAGAAATAAAGTTTATATTTTTGGAATTTAAGCATGTGTAGCCTACTCAGTTCACATGAAAAGAAAGAGACAGAAAAGAGAGAAGCCAGAATCAGTGAACGTAAATTAAATACTGACAAAATTACCAGGTTTGGGATTAATTGTTATTATTATTATGAGAAATTGACTCCGCCTAGAACTTTGATGCTTCACCAAACTCAGCTCAGACCCTCAGACTGGTCTACTGTAACTTGCTTCTAACTGGTCAGACTTTCCCCAAAAATCCATCGACTTGAGTTATCTGAGCAATGAAGGCCGTAATACTTAATGCTGTCCACTAGAGGGGGCGACAGGATAATAAGTGTTTTCTACTCTCTTTCCCTGTTTGCATCAGTTTAAATGACAAATAAATAAATGCATGAATTTCATTATGATAACAGGTTAAACGTCGTAATTAGCCAGCATAGGACGCAAATGAAAATACAATTTGATATTTGTGATATTTAAACTGTGTATTATTAATAAATATTGTTTCATATCTTGTTCATGCTTTATACATTTTAACCAGTGCTAATTTAAATAAAATGAATGAATAGAACTATATAATAATTAATTATAATATGGTAACTTTGGTCCAAAGTAATCTGTGATAAACAGTGTATAGGCCTACTATGTTTCATCTGCTTATTTATTATAGTCAAAATAATCCAGCAATTATGTTTTATCGAATGTTATTCGAATTCAAGATGTAGAAGCTCAGATCAATAATGAGGCGTACAGGCCATAAATAACAAATAGACATTACAACATTTTTATTATTCATAAGAATTTAAGTTAATAACATCTAAAACAAAGAATACATGTATTACAGGGCAAGTATAAGTATTAGTATTTTTAATGTTTTTGAAAGAAGTTTCCTCTGCTCATCAAGCCTGCATTTATTTGATAAAAAATACAGAAAAAAAAGTAATATTGTGATATATTTTTACAATTTAAAATAATTGGTTTAAATGATCATTTATTTCTGTGATGCAAAGCTGAATTTTCAGGATCATTACTCCAGTCTATCACATGATCCTTTAGAAATAATTCTAATATGATGATTCATTATCAAAGTTGGAAACAGTTCTGCTGCTTAATATGTTTTCATAACCTGTGATACTTTTTTTAGGATACTTTGATGAATAAAAAGTAAAAAAAAAAAAAAAAAGAAGCAATTTTTTAAAAAATAGAAATCTTTTGTAACAACAATATACACTACTGGTCAGTAAATTGAGGTCAGTATTTATTTTTAATTTTTAAAAAATAAATCAATACTTTTATTCAGCAAGGATGTGTTAAATTGATTTAAAAAAAAGTGATAGTAAAGAAGATTTATATTATTAGAAATTATATATATTTTTTAATAAATGCAGTTCTTTTTAACCTTTTATTCATCAAATATATTAGGCAGCAGAACTGTTTCCAACACTCATAATAAATCAGAATATTAGAATGATTTCTGGGGCTGTTTACACCTGGCCACTTCATGCGTTTTCTCAGATCGGATAGCTATCCGATCGTGAAAAGACCAGGGGCGCCTGTTTCAGAAAGGAGGTTAAGTGAAAACTCAGAGTATGTTAACCCTGAAATGAGGGAAACTCTGGGTTTTCTGTTTCAGAATGGGAGGTATGTTAAACCTGAGAAAGCAGAGTAAGTCAAGCCCGTTTCTGAAAGAGAGGTAACTTATACTCAGAGTCAGTTACCATGGTAACTTACTCTGTGAACCTAACCTGGCCGGGAGCAGGTTTTCTTCGGTAAACCCAGAGTTTCTTTCGGTCTCCTCCCCTTTTTTAAAGAGGAAGTGGTGTTTAAACACCTCATTCATTCTTTCAGTACATTTTTATTAATAAAATTAATCTTTAATTAACAAATACAATATTGCTATTTTTACTGTTTTTTTTTTTTTTTACTGTTTTTTAAATAAGATGAAGTCTATTAACTCCTTAACTGGCAACTGAATATACAGTAGTAGATTAGAGTTACATAATGTAGTTCTAAACAAATTCTACAGAATTAAACTGTGGCATTTACTGAAAATCACTGAACTCTGTTCATCTGTGCAACAGAAGTTGATGGACCGTCCTCCTGCTGTTCTTCCACTTTGGGGGCGGGGGGAGAGATAAGACTACCCATTTATACTTAGCTTTAAACTTAGATTCTACTCCACATAAAAATGTGAAAAAATCTGAATGTGTAGATTGTTTGATGTGACACATAACATTATCCCCATCGTCCTGTGAAGATGAGTACACTTTATAACACTATTTGTCATCATTTCTGGTGTATTGAGTAGGCTACTTACAACTGCCTGCAGGTTTTGTTGGGACAGGAGGCTCCAAAAGACAGATATTACCATCGGAATCTGTTGGGACCAACAAAAAACCCAACCCAAAGTCAAATAAATGGAAATATCAAAAATAGCCTATATAAGAAATAACACATATGTAAACCTCTTACATTTTATGAAGGCCCTTGGATCTTCGGGAGTGACTGGCTCTGAAGTCCCTCCAGGAATTCCCCCAGCCAAAAATGCTGCTGCACTGCTAGACACTGGGATGCTATTTAGTTATTTAATATGTCAAATATTTGTAAATTCAGGTAGCCTACACCCATGATATGCTCAAACCTTACCTGATTGAATTATGTTCTTATATTAAATTTTCAGCTGCTGCCATGTTCTTTTAATACCTGCAGGATTGCACCCATGAAAATTAAAATTAGGTTGAATAACATACTGTTCTTCCAGTTTCACCTCTGATATTGTAACAGTTGGGTAAGTTACTCTAAAATAGTTATTAATTACTAACTACAAATGACATCTTCAACCGTGTAATTAGATTCATGTAATAATGACTATCTTTAGAAAGTATTGGTCTACTTATTAATAAATCCCATATCAACCTCAACCACTTGAACAATACAAGGAGAGACAAGAAACTGCACTTTTAATGCTTTCAAATAAACAATATACAATTGCATGGATTATTCTTGAATTGACCAAAGTGTGTAGAGGGAGAAGGTTACATAAAAAATATACCTTTTAAAAATGTATGTTAAATATACAGAATTGTTCTATAGTCTAATGCAATTACATCAGATTTTACTTCAAATTACAGAAGAATTAAGAGTAATCCCTTTAATTAAATGACAGTATTTAGATGACTTGGTAATTAATTACACCCAACACTGTATAACTAATTAAAATGTAAACATACGCATTGACTCGAGCAACTATTTTCTCCCTAGCTAACTCTAGTTGTCCTTCGCTGCTGCAGCCGATATTTAAAAAATAATAATATGTCTTCTTACGCTTGCAGAAGCTGGTGAGAAATATGCAGACCTCTTTTTGTCTGGCGCTGTTACCATGGTGACTCATAATATCTGCACTCCATTGATAATGGCTTTTTATAGTGGTGGTGCACGCGCTTAACTCAGAGTCAGTCAACTCAGAGTTGATTGAACTAACTAATTTCCGCTGTTCTGTAACCGAAAACTCAGAGTTTCCCATCTCAGGGTAAGCCAACTCAGTTGAACCTCCTTTCTGAAACAGGCCCCAGGGGCCCGTTCTTCGTACGTCGCTAACTCAGTTAGCTGGATTTGATTGTTGGAGATTTGGCATGATCTTGGATTGTTTGGTTCTTCGACGCTCATCCTGGACTTGCTGTCATAGCAACAGGTGCCCAAGCTTAAACCTGCTCGGGAGCAGGCTTATTTCATGTTAACAGGATTAGATCCCGGCTTTATAAGCGGAGGTGATACGGGAAGTCTTTCGCAGCCATGTCTTGTCCGTTTTTACGACAAGAACCTGTCGCTGAAGGTGGTCTCACGCTGCACAATCCACTGCCGCTTTCTGAGCATGCAGCCTGACATCAAACAATTCACCATTTACCTTGGAGAAGCGAGTCCAGAATATATCAAATAATACAAAAAGTAATGTAATCAAAAAGTATGCAGTTGACTGATTAAAAATATCTTAGATGGTGTGTGACTCCATGTCCTACATCACAAATGTGGAAGCAAAATGGCCTGGTTCTGTGCATGACTCCAGGATTTTCAGAGAGTCACATTTATGCACATTATTTGAACGTGGTAAGGAAATATTTAATATCAAGCTCACTGTATTACATACATTTATTCTGAGCCTAACAAAACTGCATTTTTCCAGGTGCTTACGACGGGATCCTGCTTGGTGACAGGGGCTATACCTGCAGGCAGTATTTCATGACGCCATTCCCTGACCCAAACCCCGGACCACAAACCCGTTTCAATGCAGCTCTAGCCAGGACAAGGGCACGCATTGAAATGACCTTTGGGCAACTAAAGGAAAGATTTCAGTGTCTGAGGGTTGCACCTGACAGGGCCTGTGACATTATTGTTGCATGTGCCATACTCCACAATAGTGCCACCATCAGAAAGGAGAGGACCCCTGTGGTGGAGGACGTGCAGCCTGATGATGACCTCCAGCCAGTGCACTTGGACCAACCTAGTGGCAGAGCTGCACGGGACAGAATTGTGGAACACCATTTTTTTTTTTTTTTTTTAAAACAAAAACCTTCATTAAATGAATAGAAGACAAGACAACATGCTTAGTTCCTTGAGTTTTATTTCAATTATTCTTTGTCAAGAAAAGCCAATGATGGTCATCTTTTGCCTGCAATAAGATATATTGTTATCCAAGGTCAGCAATAGTACTCTGTGTGAAATAGTGTATTTAGCACTTACTCTGAAGTTCCTTTTGAAGCAACTCAATCTCTAGTGCCAGTTTTTTCTTCTTTAAGGTGTCAAGTTCTATTTCTCCCCTTCATTTTTCTGTTTTTTCAGGTCAAAATACTAAATTTTCTGTTGTAGATTCCGTTTATATACGGATATCACCCTGTGCCATGTTTGGATAAAAAGAATAAAAAATAAAAAATAAAAAATAAAGAACTGTCAACACAAGCCTCATGCAACAAAAATAAAAAGTACAAGTAGGTTACTACACTGCCCACCTCTGTATCACTTTGTGCAGTAGGCCTTTCCTCCTGCAACTCATATTGCAGTCAGAAATAATATGTACACAAGTTACTATAAATGAAGTAAAGTTATTTATGCACTTACAAGTACTTCCTCCAAAGGACAGTCATCTGAGAGGGTTTCTTCACTGTCCTGTGCAATGGAAACAAATGGGCATTACAAAGTGTTGCACTTTCTTCCCTTTTGATGTAAAGTTAGAAAAAGTCCACTTACTGCACATATTTCAGCCACTACTTTCTTGGGAACAGGTACAAGTGTTGGTGTATTATGTAAAACTGCACAAAAGAGGAAACACAATGGCATTACAATGAACTACACTATATGAACAAATGTGATCAGTAACTCATGGCAAAATATTCTTACATTAAGTTCAGCAGTTTTCACCTTCACAAGTCAAAGCAATTGATCACTACTCAATATTTAACAGCTGAAATTACTGTACCAGCCATTTGGATTATATAGGCCTACTTAATTTAATGCGGCAAAAAAAAAAGATATATTTTACAGTGTAGCAAGATCATTTAAAGCTCATTTACCAGTAATGAAGGTGTTGCTGCTACTGGTTCCTGGCTGTTGGTCTGAGGAAGAGCTGCCCCCAGGGATGCCCTCCACAATGGGTCGGTTCACATTTAACCCCAGGGCCAGCTCTACTGCTGGGGTATAATGTGGTATAATGTGAGGGAGCAGGACCACCACCTGTTTGTTTTTTTTCAGCTCAGCCTTTTTCTTGGTTGCTGTTATAAACAGACAAACACATTTAACGGTGCTTTTCTTTTGTAAAAGAGACAAAGAACAGTAGAAGTAGAAAAGATTACCATTTTGAAGAATATTCTTGTACTTCCCTTTTACTTGTTCCCATGTTCTAGTGCAGTGTTCTTCAACCCTGCTCCCGGAGGACCCCCAACACTGCTGGTTTTCTTTGTCTCCCTAATCAAACACACCGGATTCAATTCATCAACTCATTATCACATGGGTTAATGAGCTGATGAGTTGAATCAGGTGTGTTTGATTAGGGAGACAAAGAAAACGTGCAGTGTTGGGGGTCCTCCAGGAGCAGGGTTGAAGAACACTGTTCTAGTGGGTCCTGAGGTGGCTCTGACATTAAGCAATTATGAAATGATTAAAATACAAGAATATACACTGTAATAAGTGATATAACCATAACATGGAACACTTACGCATTTCATTTGTCTGCTACTTTTTGCCAGCCCTCTCTCCTGGCTTTTGCACACTTTGAGGTGTTCCCTGGCGTTTTAATTAAGGTTTCATATTCTGCATAACCTTCAATAACTCTTGCTCTGCTGCGGAGAAAAACTGTGCGCGCTCTTTGGCCATGGTGAGCAGCCAATAGCAGCGTTGCTGATCAATGTTTCTACTATCGATACATATCCCCTTTTAAACCAGCGCATGAACGCGCAGTTATCTCAGATAACTCAATCCAGCTCTACTAATCATAACTGGCAGGTGTGTTCGAAGAAACGAATTAGTCAGATCATGATTAGGCCGATGATATCACCTTGGATGTCTCATAATTTGATCTTGGATGTTTCAAGCAACGTACGAAGAACGGGCCCCAGTTGCTATGACAGCAAGTCCAGGATGAGCGTCGAAGAACTCAGTTAGCTGGATTTGATTGTTGGCGATTTGGCATGATCTTGGATTGTTTGGGTCTTCGACGCTCATCCTGGACTTGCTGTCATAGCAACTGGGGCCCGTTCTTCGTACGTTGCTTAAAACATCTGAGATCAAACGAGACATCCAAGATGATATCATCGTGCTAATCATGATCTGACTAATTTGGTTCTTCGAACACACCTGCCGGATATGATTAGTATAGCTGGATTGAGTTAGTGAGATAATTGCGCGTTCACGCTCTGGTTTAAAAGGGGATATGTATCGATAGTAGAAACATTGATCAGCAACGCTGCTATTGGCTGCTCACCATGGCCAAAGAGCGCGCTCAGTTTTTCAATGCAGCAGAGCAGGAATTTTTACTGGAAGGGTATGCAGAGTTTGAAAAATATAATTAAAACGCCAGGGAACACTGGGAATCAAAGTGTGCAAAAGCCAGGACTCGAGAGGGCTGGCAAAAAGTAACAGACAAATTAAATGCGTAAGTGTTCCATGTTATGGTTATATCACTTATTACAGTATATATTCTTGTATTTTAATAATTTCATAATTGCTTAATGTCAGAGCCACCTCAGGACCCACTAGAACATGGGAACAAGTAAAAGTGAAGTACAAGAATATTCTTCAAACTGGTAATCTTTTCTACTTCTACTGATTAGTCTCTTTTAGCAAAGACATTTTAAATGATGTGTCTGTTTGTCTGTTTATGGTTATCTGCAACCAAGGAAAAGGCGGAGCAGAAAAAAACAGGTGGTGGTCCTGCACCCCCACGTTATACCCCGGCAGAAGAGCTGGCCCTTGGGCTAAATGAGAACCGACCCATTGTGGAGGGCATTCCTGGGGGCAGCTCTTCCTTAAGGCCTATTTATACTTCTGCGTCGGACCTACGCCGGAGCCTCTACGCTGTAGGCAACGCGTTGGTTTTAATTTATACTTCTGCGTCGTTGTCCGCGTTGACGCGCAATTACTCATGCAGAGGGACCATGTGAAACCCGAGGGAGGGGTTCTAGCAGACCAATCACAGCGCTTGCGTCCGCGTAGAATTGACGCGTTGTTACATTTTTGGAGAGGTGCGCATCAGGGTACGCCAAAGGGTACGCGCGCTAAGCACAGCCTACGACGTAGCTACGGCGTAAGTTCGACGCAGAAGTATAAATAGGACTTTAGACCTAAAGCCAGGGACCAGTAACAGCAACACCTTAATTACAGGTAAATGAGTTTTAAATCATCTTGCTACACTGTAAATAATTTGTTGCTGCATTAAATTAAGTATGTCTATAATCCAAATGGCTGGTACAGTATCAGCTCCGCTTATGAAGCCGGGATCTAATCCTGTTAACATGAAATAAGCTTGCGCACCTGTTGCTATGACAGCAAGTCCAGGAGGAGCGTCGAAGAACCAAACAATCCCAGATCATGCCAAATCGCCAATAATCAAATCCAGCTAACTGAGTTAGCGACGTACGAAGAACGGGCCCCAGGTGCGCAAGCTTAAACCTGCTCGGGAGCAGGCTTATTTCATGTTAACAGGATTAGACTGCGGCTTCATAAGCGGAGCTGATACGGGAAGTCCAGCGCTTATGAAGCCGGGATCTAATCCTGTTAATATGAAATAAGCTTGCGCACCTGTTGCTATGACAGCAAGTCCAGGATGAGCGTCGAAGAACCAAACAATCCCAGATCATGCCAAATCGCCAATAATCAAATCCAGCTAACTGAGTTAGCGACGTACGAAGAACGGGCCCTGAGGTACGAAGAACTGAGATTTTGCGTTACAATAGTGCACTTTCTGAGATATATATTTTTTCTCGTGACTGGTGAGATTGTCGTTTACATGATTAATTTGTTGGAAACACACACTTATTTTCGACTTGTCGGAGTCGGGCTTTAACTACAGCACAAACTGTTTGCATTGCCTTAAGATTATTTGCGAGTGGCTCTTTCCTTTACACTATTGGAGATGCGGAGAACTTGATGGAAAGTGCTGTCTGTCGTGTCATTCGGAGTTTACCTGGCGCTTTTAGGTTTAAAAAAACTGTTTTAGGTTTTTTTGTGGCATTTCCAAGCCACTTAAAGGAGCTGTATGTAGTTTTCAGCGGCCTCTAGCGGTGATGTTTCAGATTGCAACCAATAAGTTGACAAGCGCGTGCTCTTGCGCGTGCTCGAATTTATGAGCGAGCACTGTGGATACCGGCCAGACTGAGACGCGTCACGCAACACACCAGAGAGAGCATCCCACAACATGCTAGAAACTCAGGTAAACTCCCACTGCAACGTTACAATAATAGGCTACTTTTATCAGCTTGACGTTGAACTAATGCTCCATGCTCGTACCATGATAAGAATGGAACCCTATCAACCGTGCCGAATTTTGCCACTGCAAGCACTACTTCACATTTTCTTCAGGAAATGTATACATTCTAGGTTTGTAGATAAGGTCTCTCCATGATTCAAACGCCCTGCCGATGTTGATCCGTGATTTTTCACCCGAAGTTCATCCGATTCACGTCTGGCCTTTAATACGAGCTTCAGCAGAAAGAAAAAAACGTTTTATTGTTTTTTTTATCAATATGTGGAGTTTGTGTTGGAGTCTGTGTTGTGCTGGGAGCAGGTCGTTTCTTAGTGTTATCAGACATGTCATAAGTTGCATAAGTCATAAGTCCATGTCATAAGTTGCAGTGTCGTCGCTGTTGAGTGCAAAATCAGTAGGCTAGACGAGGCGAGAGGCTCGGGAGCGCTCCGCGCACGCAGGTGACGTCACTGAATTTCGCGGTAAATCCGACCCGGCACCTTCACATAAACATAAGAATACTTGCTTTCAGAGGTAATAGCAAAACCCGAAAAGTGGATCATTTTAATGTGATATTACAACCCCTTCACACACAGGCAATAAAAAAAGGATTTGTTTTAGTAGAAAAGCTACATACAGCACCTTTAAGACCCAATGTTGTAAAGCAGGTTTTTTTTTAAGCATTTTTTTTTTAGGCTATCATAATTTTTTATGAAGATCATGCATTCATGACCATGCCGATTACAGTATATGTTACTCAGGCTTCACTAACGTGATTGGTACCATAGACTATAGGCTAGACCAGGGGTCGGCAACCTAAGGCACGCGTGCCAAATGCGACTCTGATACTTTCCAGACAAGTTACATACTCTCCTGTCACTTGTTTCAAGAGCTTCACTTGGTCAAAAACCAAGTGATAACCTGTACAATGTAAAATTGTCAACATCAAATTATGTACTACATATTACAGCATTGTTTCAATACAAGACATACCAATGGACTCGCGCAGCTTTCTGTCTTCTTTGGGCACCAGATGTTCCTTCCTCACCCGAAACAAAGGACTTATTCGATTAGCTTGCGTTGATATAAGGACTGGTCTTCCTTCTCTGCTGTAAAACAAGAAAGTCTCGACTTACTCTATGTGCAATTACTATTGTTCTTGAAACATAAATTAAGACAGTTATAAATAAGTTATTATTTGTATAGCGCTTTTCACAATACAGATTGTATCAAAGCAGCTTCACAGTATTAAATTAAAATAATACAACAATGTTTGTTTCAAGAGGAATTTATTGATTGATAAAATTAAATTAAATATCCCCAAAATATCCCCAACTGAGCAAGGCAAAGGCAACAGTGGCAAGGAACCGAAAAACTCCATCAAGTGACCTAATGGTGTCCTAAAACTCCATCAGGTGACCTAATGGAGAAAAAAAACCTTGGGAGAACCCAGGCTCAGTCGGGGGCCAGTTCTCCTCTGGCATTTATGAGCTACAGGCCGGATTGTAGTTTGAACTGTAGGATTATATGAATGCCTGGCTGAAGAGATGCGACTTTAATCTAGTTTTAAACTGGGAGAGCGAGTCTGAGCAACGAACAGTATCAGGAAGACTATTCCAGAGTTTTGGAGCCAAATGTGAAAATGCTCTCCCTCCTTTGGTGGTTCTGGATATCCTAGGTATGACCAAAAGCCTTGAATTTAGTGATCTTAAAGAGCGCGATGGATTATAGGGGCGATAGAAGATCCGTTAAATAGACTGGAGCTAAGCCGTTTAGAGCTTTATAAGTCAGTAGCAATACCTTATAATTAATACGGAACTTTATAGGTAACCAATGCAGTGATGATAAAATCGCTGTTATATGATCATATTTTCTTGATCTCGTAAGAACTGTAGCGGCGGCGATTCAGGAGAGAGCATTTGATGAGTAAATACCGATTTCAATATTCTAGAAACTTTACCTGGGAAGGGCTGATCCCGGCAAGATTCGCTGCGACTCACTAGTAGCTCTTGTGAGGGTTGGCTCTTAAAAGAGCTGTTGAGTTTGATATTGTAGAGCTTTAAAAAAAAAAAAAGGACCAAGTAATCCTGCAAGACGGAAAGGAAGGTAATTTTAATACATTACTTTCAAATAGTCAGTTTATGTATAACTGTAGGATATTTTTTTCTGTAAAGAGTGTTGAATAATTAAATTTTAAAAGCATTTTTATATTATAAGTTCACTGATATGTGGGGGCATTTCTATGAATAAAAGTACGTCTTTAATAGCAAGCAATAATCATGTGAAAATGATTTACATGCAAACGGGACAGTTATCAGCAGTGTAACTGGTCTGATTATGACAAAATAATCGAGTTTCTGATGTCATGTGACAAGTAATATAAGCTTTTCCACCCCTGCAAACAGAGGTAGGTTATGAGGTGTGGAGAGACGTCATGTATCACTGGAACATAAACAGACGGGGACCAATTTGTAATAATTGTAATTAGTGGTGCACGATATATCGGCCGCCGATATAATATCGGCCGATATGGTCATTTTTTTACACATCGGTATCGTTCCGATGTCAAAATATGGCCGATGTGAACAGGCCGACATTTGACGTGTAAAGTTGAAGATGAAGTTGACGATGCTGACTCGATCTTAGCAGTAGTGAATGTGCCTGAGATAAATACACATTTCATACAGATGACATAAGCAGAGAACAGTCTGTTTTCTTTCGTTTTGAATTGTTCTGTTTAAAAATAGACATTTCAAGCTTTCTATATATGTCTCCGGTCTGTGAGGCAGGTAGATTTCGGTTCATTGATGAGACGCGCTCCAGGTTCACGCGCCCTCGCCTCCGTGTCCTGATTAAATATTTTCTACTATATTTACTTCTTATTTAATTCAATCCAGGCAATTGGTTGATGAAACATTTATCATTTACATTTACATTTAGTCATTTAGCAGACGCCCTTATCCAAAGCGACTTACAAATTAGGACTAAGTTCAGCGAGTCATCATAAAGAGGCAAAAGCAACAACAACGCAGGAAGTGCTCAAAATACGAAGTTCAGGTATTATTCAGAGTAGCATAAGCCTGATAAGTGATGTTTCAAAGGGAAAGGAATTCTTTTTTTTTTTTTTTTTTTTTTTCTATAAGGTTAAGTGCTCACGGAAGAGATTGGTTTTCAGCTGTTTTTTGAATGTTGTCAGGGATTCTGCATTCCGGATGAGGGTGGGGAGAGCGTTCCACCAGCATGGAACTGTAAATGAGAATGTTCTGGAAAGTGATTTTGTGGCTTTCTGTGATGGAACCACGAGACGTCGCTCGTTGACCGATCGTAGGTGTCTGGTAGGGATGTAGACTCGTAGGAGTGAGTGAAAGTAGGAGGGAGCTGAGCCTGTGATAGTTCTGTAAGCAAGCGTCAGTGCCTTGAACTTGATGCGAGCAGCTAGAGGTAGCCAGTGCAGAGAGATGAACAGAGGAGTGACGTGGGCCCTCTTGGGCTCGTTGAAGACAAGACGAGCTGCAGCATTCTGGATCATCTGTAGGGGTTTGGTAGCACATGCTGGGAGTCCAGCCAGAAGGGCATTGCAGTAGTCAAGCCTAGAGATGACCAGGGCCTGGACGATAAGTTGTGTTGCATGCTCAGTTAGGAAAGGCCTGATCTTCCTGATGTTGTGCAGTGCAAACCTGCATGATCGAGCTGTCTTTGAAATGTGATCTGTGAAGGTCAGCTGGTCATCAAACGTTACTCCAAGATTTCTGACCGATCTTGATGGGGTGATTAATGATGACTCTAGCTGGATGGTGAAGTCGTGCTGTAGAGACGGATTGGCAGGGAGGACGAGAAGCTCAGTCTTTGCCAGGTTGAGCTGCAGGTGGTGTTCCTTCATCCATGTGGAGATGTCCGCCAGACAGCTTGAGACCCGTGCAGCTACTGTGGGATCATCTGGTTGAAAGGAGAGGAAGAGCTGTGTGTCATCAGCATAGCAGTGGTAGGAAAAACCGTGTGCCTGTATGATGTGTCCCAGTGATGTGGTGTAGATGGAGAAGAGGAGGGGACCAAGAACTGAACCCTGGGGAACCCCTGTGGTCAGCTGATGTGCTCTGGATACCTCGCCTCTCCATGCGACCTTGAAGGACCTACCTGTGAGATAGGACTCAAACCAGTGGAGTGAAGTTCCTGTGATGCCCAGTGATGAGAGGGTGGACAGAAGGATCTGATGATTCACCGTGTCGAAGGCAGCAGACAGATCCAGGAGAATGAGGACTGAAGATTTGGAAGCAGCTTTTGCGATCCGTAGGGCTTCTGTGACTGACAGTAATGCAGTCTCAGTTGAATGTCCTTTCTTGAAGCCAGATTGGTTGACATCCAGCTGGTTGTTTAGAGACAAGAAGGATGTTAGTTGGTTGAAGACAGCTCTTTCAAGTGTCTTCGCAATGAATGGTAGGAGAGAGATAGGTCTGTAATTCTCTACCAATGATGTGTTTAGCGTTGGTTTTTTGAGCAGTGGAGTAACCCGAGCCTGCTTGAATGCTGTAGGGAAGGTGCCAGTGTGGAGGGATGAGTTGATGATGTGTGTGAGTGATGGTAGAAGTGTGGGAGAGATGGCTTGTAGAAGGTGTGAGGGGATGGGGTCAAGCGTGCAGGTGGTAGGGTGACTGGAGAGGAGAAGTGTAGATACTTCTTCCTCGGTTAGCGAAGAAAAGGAGGACAGAGGGGTATTGGCTGTGGAAGGGGTCGGTCTGGGTTCCTGTGTGTGTGGAGCTGAGAACTGACTGCTGATAGCTGTTGTTTTGTTGGTGAAGAAGGTCGCAAAATCGTCAGCAGTTAAGGAGGAGGCGGGAGGTGGTGGAGGTGGACAGAGGAGAGAGTTGAATGTCTTGAAGAGTAATCGTGTGTTGGAGGAGCTGTTGATCTTGTTGTGGAAGTATGAAGATTTTGCAGCATGAACATCAACAGAAAAGGAGGAGAGGAGAGATTGATACATACTCAGGTCAGATGCGTCTTTTGATTTGTGCCATTTCCTCTCCGCTGCCCTGAGTTTGGTCCGGTGTTCCCGAAGAACCTCAGATAACCAGGGGTTAGAGGGAGTAGTGCGTGCTGGCCTGGAGGAGAGAGGGCAGATAATGTCTAGAGAAGAGATTAGAGTGGAGCATAAGGTGTCCGTTGCGGTATTCACATCCAGAGATGAGAATTGTGAGGGTGGGGGAAGAGAGGATACGGCAGAGGAGAGATGGGAGGGGGAAAGTGAGCGCAGGTTTTGTCTGAAAGTGACTGGTGGTGGGGGTGGTGGTGCAGGGGTAGAGAGTTGTAGACTGAAAGTAATGAGGAAATGATCTGAAACGTGGAGAGGTGTCACCAGGATGTTTTCTGTGGTGCAGTTGCGTGTGTAAACCAGGTCCAGTTGGTTGCCTGATTTGTGAGTAGCTGTGGTGATGAGTCGTTTGAGATCGAAAGAGGCTAGGAGAGAGGTGAAGTCTGTTGCATGTGGCTTTTCGAGATGAATGTTGAAGTCACCGAAGACTAGAAGTGGGGTGCCGTCCTCAGGGAAAGTGGACAGCAGCACATCCAGCTCATCTACAAAGTTACCCAGCTGACCTGGGGGGCGATAAATGACTACAATATGGATTTTAATGGGGGGTTGTAAGTGTAATAGCATGATATTCAAATGAGTTGTTGTTGCATAGAGAAGAGAGCGTGGAGTATTTGCAATTGTTAGAAACGAGAAGCCCTGTACCCCCACCTCTCCCAGACTGGCGAGGGGAGTGGGAGAAGGAGAAATTGCTAGAGAGAGCAGCAGGGGTTGCTGAGTCTTCTGGACGAATCCAGGTCTCAGTCAGCCCCAAGATACTAAGAGTAGAATGAGATGCAAAGGCTGGAATGAAGTCAGCTTTATTGACTGCTGACTGACAATTCCATAGACCCACGGAAAGAGAGAGAGGAGTATGTGAGGATGTGAGGATGGGACGCAGATTGGCAGTATTGTGCTGCCTATTGCGCGTGATGGTATTACGTTATTGTATTAATAATAACTAAAGTAGCCTACCTATCAAAATTAAGATACAATTAATACAAAACGAAATTAAATTTAAAGACAGGCTTTTTGTGCTTTCTGTTTGAGGTCTCTGTGAAAGTTTTAAAGCAGTCTTAGTGGCGCTTTCAGAGCGCTCAAGTCAACTGTCCCGTCCGTAACATTGTTAACGCAGTCCAGTGCGACTTATGTTTTTTTCCTCTTCATGACACATTTTTGACTGATCGTTTTTTGACTCGTAGATATTTGAATATATTGCTTGATATTTGATACCCGTTCGAATTAGATTTTTCTCAAAAGTGACAGCACGTGTGATTTGTGGATTACTGATAAGCGCGAGTGGAGAAACAGGCGTTTATTGATTCATTCTCAGTGTTGAGAAACGTATAGCCTTCATGTGTTACGTTATTGTATTAATAATAACTAAAGTAGCCTACCTAATTATGTTACATATTTATTTTGTATGAAAACTAGCGCGTTCGTTACTTGTGGATTAAAAAGTAGGCTACCGTTGTATCAGTGCTGCGCGAGCTCTCTCTCTCACAAACACGGACGCGTGCACACACAGAGAGAGAAGATAATTGTAAAATGAAAAATTGACGGGCTAAGTTTAAATTTTGTTCTTGCTTGTTTTTTTTCTGTCAAAATATCAGAAAGTATTTTGTATTATCCATCCGTGTTTTTAAAATTCGTTAAATGACGGACGTTTTACTGTTAACACAGCCCATGTCGGATTGGTCTTATAGCCTAGGCTACTTGTTATTATTTTAAGAATGATTCGTTATGCTATTATTGGACTCCTGTCTATTCATTGTCAACTGTTTTCTATAAATATGTTTGTATTGGCTAACATTTATTCAGTTAATGAGTGTCCTGTTTAAAATGTGCAATGTTCAAACGCAAAGACAGCACGTCACAAATAGAAGCCCTTTTCCCTGTGGTATTTTTTAGTATCATATCGAGGGCTTGGAACCAGAGGGGCGTAAGTGGCATTTTGGGCGAAAATGAGTTCTATATATCAAATTAAAGGTCTTGATGAGCTCTATCTAGTTGTGCCAAAAAGACGCATCAGAAATCAACTTGTATTGAATAAAGCAACAAAACAACAAAGACCTAACACAAAAGTTTGAGCATTGTTTGGAGCCAGAGGGGCGTATGTCCACTTACGCCCTTCTGGCTCTAAAAAATACATGTATGGCCTACACATTGTTTGGAGCCAGAAGGGCGCAAGTGGCATTTGACAAACTTTACAGGAGAGCCAAAACAAAATTTTGACCACGCTTCAATCAACTGTATTTATTAACCTTCAACCACAGCATTGCAACCACATACATACTTATATGAGTAAGTTCTTAAGTGAACATATTATGGAATATTAACACGATGAACATATTCTAAAACCTTGCAAAATCTTGAAAATATGGCAAAAACATCAAATACGCCTTTTTGGCACCAAACATTTCCAATTCCTCTAAAGAAAAATAGGGCGTATCTGCTGATCAATGCAGAAATGATTGGTCAAAACATTGGTTAAAAACACTCTAACTTCATAACTTTTCATTTTATTTAAAATACTGTATGATAAATAGTCATTTAATTTGATCATTTCTAACCGTTTAATTTCAATTCTCATTTATGAGTTCACATTCATGTCAAACAGTTTAACATTTAATTTCAAACAGTTTAACATTTAAGTTCACACAGTTTAATTTCTCTTGTTTATTACACATTTCACTTTTTAGTTCACTTTAGTTGAACTAAAAAGTTCACTCACTGCCCACTGTCAGAGTGTTATAGAACTCTGCATAACAGTGAGGAATACTCCCATTGGTGCACAGGGTGAGTAGGTCTTTTTTCTTTAAGGCACTGATCACTGGAGGATTTTCATACAATGAGCTGGGGTGTGTGGTTCTGGTGCCTCTGGTGCCTCTTGTTGCCTGTTGTGCCACCGTCAGTTTTCGGAAGGTTGGGGCGGTGAAATCATACTTGAAGAAGATTGTTTTTGGTTCATCTTTCGTGTAGCGGAACCATTTAATCTTCTGCCAATGAACTGATTGTCCCTCCTCATCTTTTGTTCTGTTTTTGAGTATGTGGTTGGAGAGGGACTTGAAGTACAGAAAGTCCTTGTGTCCAAGTTCATGTACACTATGGGTCGTTCTTTCTTTCCATTCTCACAAGTGTGTAGTAGCCATCATGGATGGCTACTAGACATGGAGTGTGATAGTGTGCATGCTGCAGTGGAAACTGCAAGAAGAAAAGTTTCTATTTACTCCCATTTCTATTTACTCCCATACTTCTATTTACTGATGGCTACTACACACTTGTGAGAATGGCAAGAAGGAACGACCCATACAGTGTACATGAACTTGAACACAAGGACTTTCTGGACTTCAAGTCCCTCTCCAACCACATACTCAAAAACAGAACAAAAGATGAGGAGGGACAATCAGTTCATTGGCAGAAGATTAAATGGTTCCGCTACACGAAAGATGAACCAAAAACAATCTTCTTCAAGTATGATTTCACCGCCCCAACCTTCCGAAAACTGACGGTGGCACAACAGGCAACAAGAGGCACCAGAACCACACACCCCAGCTCATTGTATGAAAATCCTCCAGTGATCAGTGCCTTAAAGAAAAAAGACCTACTCACCCTGTGCACCAATGGGAGTATTCCTCACTGTTATGCAGAGTTCTATAACACTCTGACAGTGGGCAGTGAGTGAACTTTGTAGTTCAACTAAAGTGAACTAAAAAGTGAAATGTGTAATAAACAAGAGAAATTAAACTGTTTGAAATTAAATGTTAAACTGTTTGACATGAATGTGAACTCATAAATGAGAATTGAAATTAAACGGTTAGAAATGAAATGTTAAACAGTTTGAAATGATGAAATGACTATGTATGCAGTATTTTAAATAAAATGAAAAGTTATGAAGTTAGAGTGTTTTTAACCAATGTTTTGACCAATCATTTCTGCATTGATCAGCAGATACGCCCTATTTTTCTTTAGACGAATTGGAAATGTTTGGTGCCAAAAAGGCGTATTTGATGTTTTTGCCATATTTTCAAGATTTTGCAAGGTTTTAGAATATGTTCATCGTGTTAATATTCCATAATATGTTCACTTAAGAACTTACTCATATAAGTATGTATGTGGTTGCAATGTTGTGGTTGAAGGTTAATAAATACAGTTGATTGAAGTGTGGTCAAAATTTTGTTTTGGCTCTCCTGTAAAGTTTGTCAAATGCCACTTACGCCCCTCTGGTTCCAAGCCCTCGATATTTGGATATTGGAATAATAAATAAAGTAGCCTATCTTAATTTTACACAATGTTCCTGTTTTTTGTGTGGTTTTTTTTACTGTTTTCTAAGGGTTTCTTAATTTTAGACAAGTTGACCAGCACACATTACTGTATATGCAATGCAGTATAATGCATGTGTGTCGTATGTGACATATTTTGCACACAGGTAAAGGTGCCCAATATCAGTCATTTCTAAAGTAAAAAAAAAGTGTTTTGGAAAATAGCTCTTTATTTGATAATCATTAAAATTTGTTTTCTATACAGAGATATCGACATCGGCAAATATCGGTATCGGCCATAACAGCAATATTAATATCGGTTATCGGTATCGGCCTCAATTTTCACATCGGTGCATCACTAATTGTAATCAATACAATGCAATTAATATCAACTTTCTGACAGTGTGTGTACGAGTATACAAATATGTACGAGTATCGTATACGAATTTGACAACTTGTTAAATCTTGTGAATTATTAAGACTTTCAGACTATCTTCGTACTGATTGGGCTATGGGTTTTGCGAGAAAAGGTTTAAGAAACAACAAATGCTTGATAAAATGTTTGATTTAGGGTTCGAACCAACACATGTATATACCATTGCGAATATTTGCCTTTGCAGCTGTCTGTCTCCTCCGTTTACTTGTCCTCAAACAATAATAGTCCGAAAGGTCCTTTAGGTCTTTTCAGCTGAAAAAAGAGAAAATAAAATATCATTATGTTGTTTTACATCATTCCTGTGGTAAAAGCATGGTAAGCGTTGTGGTTAATGTGCATTTACAATAAGTATCACATTAAAACTACCAATACAGTGTGGTAAAAGCATGGTAAGTTTTGTGATTACTGTCTTTTTACTACACTTACCACAGTAAAACTAATGTTAATGTGGTAAAAGCATGGTAAGTGTTGTTTGTACTGTGCTTCTACTACAAATACAACTTTGGAACTAATTGTACTACTTTTAATCTGATATGAATATGATTAACTGATTTAAGGTCTTTAGGCCTATGCTCACAGGCAGTGTAACTTAATCACCCTGTTTTGAATTAGAAAGCAATAAAACGCAAAGCCTCAGTGGAGATGACAGATATAATGCCGTGACTGAACGTGAGCTAATCTGATTAATATCGACAAACAGAAAATACATTATATATCACACATTATTCGGACAGCGTATTTACTACTTACCAACATCTGACACACGTGAACTGATGCCAAATATCGCGATGTGTTCGGAACGAGACTTCTTCAGGCTTCTAAGGGTTTGAAACTTGCTGGCCCAGAAAAGTTCATTAAACACATCCTTAATATAGTCCAATTTAGTCATTTAATCAAAAATATCTTAATTTGTGTTCCGAAGATGAACGAAGGGGTTGGAACAACATGAGGGTGAGGAATTACTGACAGAATTTGCATTTTCGTACTTAATAATCGTGACCGCCAATAGCAGCGCTTACTGATCGTGACGTGGGCCAATAGCATAGCAGAATCATTGTGGGAAATACCGACTGTATTAACGAATAAAGGTAGAATTTGTGTTCTTATCGTGTTTAACACATCTGTATTTGCCCGCGCGAGTATATCCAACTTCAAAAATCGCAGCTTCAATTCAATTAACAGTTACCGTCGAAGAGAAACACAGGTCTTATCTGCCCTATATAAATAACCGCCTGTACACTCTTTAGGATGTGGAGGGTAGGGCGATGAGGCTGCGAGCTACACCTATGAACCATTGAATCACTTTGCTGGCTGGTGCACCGGCTAATCGTGGTTGCCTTGATGCACTTGCTGATCTGGCCGGGTTGACACTCATCGGATGCCTTCCACAAATGGTTTTTTTGGACTTTTTTTTTTTTTTTGGACTTGTTTCTTCATCATAATGACACAAGAAAATCATTCAATCATTTTTTAAGATTTACAATCTGCACATCGCCCCGTTCATTATTCTCTTTCGGAATCAAAGATGACATTTAAAAAAGGGTGCAGCTTGGTTTTTTTCTTTAAAAAAACAGAAATGGCTGGATTTTCTTTTACAAATGTATTGTTGTCATCAAATAATAGTATTAGAAAATTGGACGACATTTCCCATCGCTTTTTCATTTGGAATATTTATTTATACGTTTATTGGATTTCATTTGACTGATCGCATCTTTACCCAGAAGTGCCAAGTCATAGATATATACACTAGACGTGGCCTTGGCTGCGGCAGTTGATTGGAACGAATGCCTTACATATATAAATTAATTAATTAGCAAAACTTGGCCACTAAATATTTCATATTCAATTATTTTAATGATCACAATTAAAGATTTCATTTTATTAACTGAACAAGCGCAACATTCAGCATTCAATCAAATATTATAAAATATGTATTATTATTAATAATGTTATTTCAACATAATATCTCGTTATTTCGACATAATATGTGTGGGTGCAACAAGCAAGATGTGCATTTGGAAATCCGGTGACGCGTGCATTGATTTTTATTAATAATCTAGTGTTTTCTGACAGTGTCGACTCGGCTGCAAAGATGAAGTTGACGATCGCCGTATAGTGAACGCGCCTATAGAGAGAAATGCACATAATGGATTACATAATCAGAGAGTAGCCATTTTCTTTTCGTTTTGAATTATTTCGTTTAAAGACATTTCAAGCTTTGTGTATTTGATGTATTTCTCATGTCTGTGTGTGTGAGGCATACAATGAGTTTCGTTAAGTTAGGATGAGATGCGCTCCAGTTAACGTGCAATGCAAGATTATCATTTTTTTATTATTATTTATTAAATCTTATTGATCTTATTTATTAAATACAGGCTGATGAAAAATGTATTAAAATTAAGATACAATTTATACAAAACGAAATTCACTTTTACTCGTGCTGTTCACTTTTCATAAATCAACATACATGGGGAAAAAAATTACATTATAACATTTTAACAAATATGAAAATAAATGCGCTTATTTAATGGCTACAACAGTATAGGCCTACAGACTCTCTATTTGTACAAATTGCTGCACATTCATTTAATTCTGAATTTTGCACACACAAGTTGATAGGCATTTGTTCAAATCAAGTTCATGATAATTGTGCGTGCATTTATTAATCATTATGATACTAAAATCATAACAAAGTAGGTTATGCTATGTACAAAAAAATCAGATGAGCCCAGAATATTCCAAACTGCCGTAGCCAAGGCGACATCTAGTGTATATAAACTTATTACACCGTCGTGCTAAGTCATAGGGTCCGTGCACTTTTTGATCATTTCATTTCCTGTTTAGAATGGAATAAGGAGAAATGAAAACCAGCTCGTTTATTCGTTTTTTTGGCTAGATTTTGGCTAGATTTTTCATTTTTCGTTTACAAGTCGGTTTATGGGTTCGATATTTCATTTGCACACGTGGGCGGCGCTGAAACGCCCCTTTCATCTGATTGGTCAAACCGCTCCGCCTTCAGTAAGCTGTGAGCTTTTCTTTCTGTCAGGCAGAATAAGAGTCAGTAGGCTACGAGTGCGGCACTGACAAATGCCCTTTAATGAAATAATGTCTGAAACCACCACTCACTGTTAACTACACACACTATTTGATTTAGAAATATGTTGCTGGTCACGTAATTCGTGCTGCTGCGACTTGCAAGCAACCCCATTAATGTGAGCCACAGTATATGACAGATTATATTAGCATATTTCCCATTGATAAATACAGTGCAAATAGTTCCGTCTCTTTGGATAAAAGGGAAGTGGAAATAAAAATCAATAATAGGCTGAACTGTACCATGATAATATGTCCGTAACATTTACCACTCTAGTCTTTTATTTACATCAAAAAGCAGGTAGGCGTGTGTGACATATAGCCTATGGGCTATACATCATTTTGAATAGAAATAAAGTTTATATTTTTTGAATTTAAGCATGTGTAGCCTACTCAGTTCACATGAAAAGAAAGAGACAGAAAAGAGAGAAGCCAGAATCAGTGAACGTAAATTAAATACTGACAAAATTACCAGGTTTGGGATTAATTGTTATTATTATTATGAGAAATTGACTCCGCCTAGAACTTTGATGCTTCACCAAACTCAGCTCAGACCCTCAGACTGGTCTAACTTGCTTCTAACTGGTCAGACTTTCCCAAAAAATCCATCGACTTGAGTTATCTGAGCAATGAAGGCCGTAATACTTAATGCTGTCCACTAGAGGGGGCGACAGGATAATAAGTGTTTTCTACTCTCTTTCCCTGTTTGCATCAGTTTAAATGACAAATAAATAAATGCATGAATTTCATTATGATAACAGGTTAAACGTCGTAATTAGCCAGCATAGGACGCAAATGAAAATACAATTTGATATTTGTGATATTTAAACTGTGTATTATTAATAAATATTGTTTCATATCTTGTTCATGCTTTATACATTTTAACCAGTGCTAATTTAAATAAAATGAATGAATAGAACTATATAATAATTAATTATAATATGGTAACTTTGGTCCAAAGTAATCTGTGATAAACAGTGTATAGGCCTACTATGTTTCATCTGCTTATTTATTATAGTCAAAATAATCCAGCAATTATGTTTTATCGAATGTTATTCGAATTCAAGATGTAGAAGCTCAGATCAATAATGAGGCGTACAGGCCATAAATAACAAATAGACATTACAACATTTTTATTATTCATAAGAATTTAAGTTAATAACATCTAAAACAAAGAATACATGTATTACAGGGCAAGTATAAGTATTAGTATTTTTAATGTTTTTGAAAGAAGTTTCCTCTGCTCATCAAGCCTGCATTTATTTGATCAAAAATACAGAAAAAAAAGTAATATTGTGATATATTTTTACAATTTAAAATAATTGGTTTAAATGATCATTTATTTCTGTGATGCAAAGCTGAATTTTCAGGATCATTACTCCAGTCTATCACATGATCCTTTAGAAATAATTCTAATATGATGATTCATTATCAAAGTTGGAAACAGTTCTGCTGCTTAATATGTTTTCATAACCTGTGATACTTTTTTTAGGATACTTTGATGAATAAAAAGTAAAAAAAATAAATATTTTTTTTTTTAAAAAAAGCAATTTTTAAAAAAATAGAAATCTTTTGTAACAACAATATACACTACTGGTCAGTAATTTGAGGTCAGTATTTTTTTTTATTTTTTTTTAAATAAATCAATACTTTTATTCAGCAAGGATGTGTTAAATTGATTTTAAAAAAAGTGATAGTAAAGAAGATTTATATTATTAGAAATTATATATATTTTTTAATAAATGCAGTTCTTTTTAACCTTTTATTCATCAAATATATTAGGCAGCAGAACTGTTTCCAACACTCATAATAAATCAGTCGCGTCGCGTCACCACTTTTGAATAAGAAACAATATCAAGACTATAAAACTCCTCAAAAAACGCGCACACACTCAAACCTGACTGCACATCACATTTTTTACTTTTATTGATTCTGCTTTTATTCCGGAGTCCCTTTTATTTTCATTGCTCCGGAGTCGCATATCAGTCACAAAATGCGCCACGGGGAAGAAAAAAACATCTATAGCCTAAGTCGCACTGGACTAAGTCGCATTTTTTTAGAAATTTATTTTATTTAACAGTTCTCCGTTACGGACGTGAGCGCTCTAAAGCGGCACTAAAATAATGTTTTAAAACTTTCACAGAGACCTCAAACTGAAAGCACAAAGCCTGTCTTTAAATTTAATTTCGTTTTGTATTAATTGTATCTTAATTTTAATCGATGTTTCATCAACAAATTGTCAGGATTTAATAAGAAGTAGCCTAAATATAGGCTATTAGAAAATAAATAATCAGGATACGGAGGCGCTGGCGAACCTGGAGCTCGTCTCATAAATGAAACTCAGCGTAGGCCTATAAGGTAGCCTATTGCCTCACAGACCTGAGACATATAGATAGCTTGAAATGTCTACTTTTAAGCAGAACAATTCAAAACGAAAGAAAACAGACTGCGCTGCTTATGTAATTCGTATGAAATGTGCATTTCTCTCTGGCGCTGCGAAGATCGCGAGTCGTCAACTTCATCTGTCTAGCCGACACTGACATAAAAAATAACTGTTTTATTAGTAAACAATTAAAATGTCTCCTGCTATATTTTACATAGGCCTATTTGCCTGTTCCTTACAAAACACTGACAGTGGGGTTTTTGACGTTTATTTTTATTTTTATTTTTTTATTTTTGAGCAGCTGCGGGCAAATTCTTTCGACACACACACACACACACACACACACAATATTACGTAACACTCTGCGCTTATGTTTTAAAAAGATAATTTAACATATAAATAACAATTTTTAAATAGCCCACTTAAAGTGTTTATTACAAATAAATGACTAAATGCTAAAAAATTATACATTTTAATGAACAAACATATGCGTTGCATTTACAATTCTGTGAAAACAGGGGGTGCTGCAGCACCCCCAGCACCCCCACTTCCCGCGGCCCTGATGGGAGGTATGTTAAACCTGAGAAAGCAGAGTAAGTCAAGCCCGTTTCTGAAAGAGAGGTAACTTATACTCAGAGTCAGTTACCATGGTAACTTACTCTGTGAACCTAACCTGGCCGGGAGCAGGTTTTCTTCGGTAAACCCAGAGTTTCTTTCGGTCTCCTCCCCTTTTTTAAAGAGGAAGTGGTGTTTAAACACCTCATTCATTCTTTCAGTACATTTTTATTAATAAAATTAATCTTTAATTAATAAATACAATATTGCTATTTTTACTGTTTTTTTTTTTTTTTTAATTTTTTAAATAAGATGAAGTCTATTAACTCCTTAACTGGCAACTGAATATACAGTAGTATATTAGAGTTACATAATGTAGTTCTAAACAAATTCTACAGAATTAAACTGTGGCATTTACTGAAAATCACTGAACTCTGTTCATCTGTGCAACAGAAGTTGATGGACCGTCCTCCTGCTGTTCTTCCACTTTGGGGGCGGGGGGAGAGATAAGACTACCCATTTATACTTAGCTTTAAACTTAGATTCTACTCCACATAAAAATGTGAAAAAATCTGAATGTGTAGATTGTTTGATGTGACACATAACATTATCCCCATCGTCCTGTGAAGATGAGTACACTTTATAACACTATCTGTCATCATTTCTGGTGTATTGAGTAGGCTACTTACAACTGCCTGCAGGTTTTGTTGGGACAGGAGGCTCCAAAAGACAGATATTACCATCGGAATCTGTTGGGACCAACAAAAAACCCAACCCAAAGTCAAATAAATGGAAATATCAAAAATAGCCTATATAAGAAATAACACATATGTAAACCTCTTACATTTTATGAAGGCCCTTGGATCTTCGGGAGTGACTGGCTCTGAAGTCCCTCCAGGAATTCCCCCAGCCAAAAATGCTGCTGCACTGCTAGACACTGGGATGCTATTTAGTTATTTAATATGTCAAATATTTGTAAATTCAGGTAGCCTACACCCATGATATGCTCAAACCTTACCTGATTGAATTATGTTCTTATATTTAATTTTCAGCTGCTGCCATGTTCTTTTAATACCTGCAGGATTGCACCCATGAAAATTAAAATTAGGTTGAATAACATACTGTTCTTCCAGTTTCACCTCTGATATTATAACAGTTGGGTAAGTTACTCTAAAATAGTTATTAATTACTAACTACAAATGACATCTTCAACCGTGTAATTAGATTCATGTAATAATGACTATCTTTAGAAAGTATTGGTCTACTTATTAATAAATCCCATATCAACCTCAACCACTTGAACAATACAAGGAGAGACAAGAAACTGCACTTTTAATGCTTTCAAATAAACAATATACAATTGCATGGATTATTCTTGAATTGACCAAAGTGTGTAGAGGGAGAAGGTTACATAAAAAATATACCTTTTAAAAATGTATGTTAAATATACAGAATTGTTCTATAGTCTAATGCAATTACATCAGATTTTACTTCAAATTACAGAAGAATTAAGAGTAATCCCTTTAATTAAATGACAGTATTTAGATGACTTGGTAATTAATTACACCCAACACTGTATAACTAATTAAAATGTAAACATACGCATTGACTCGAGCAACTATTTTCTCCCTAGCTAACTCTAGTTGTCCTTCGCTGCTGCAGCCGATATTTAAAAAATAATAATATGTCTTCTTACGCTTGCAGAAGCTGGTGAGAAATATGCAGACCTCTTTTTGTCTGGCGCTGTTACCATGGTGACTCATAATATCTGCACTCCATTGATAATGGCTTTTTATAGTGGTGGTGCACGCGCTTAACTCAGAGTCAGTCAACTCAGAGTTGATTGAACTAACTAATTTCCGCTGTTCTGTAACCGAAAACTCAGAGTTTCCCATCTCAGGGTAAGTCAACTCAGTTGAACCTCCTTTCTGAAACAGGCCCCAGGGGCCCGTTCTTCGTACGTCGCTAACTCAGTTAGCTGGATTTGATTGTTGGAGATTTGGCATGATCTTGGATTGTTTGGTTCTTCGACGCTCATCCTGGACTTGCTGTCATAGCAACAGGTGCCCAAGCTTAAACCTGCTCGGGAGCAGGCTTATTTCATGTTAACAGGATTAGATCCCGGCTTTATAAGCGGAGGTGATACGGGAAGTCTTTCGCAGCCATGTCTTGTCCGTTTTTACGACAAGAACCTGTCGCTGAAGGTGGTCTCACGCTGCACAATCCACTGCCGCTTTCTGAGCATGCAGCCTGACATCAAACAATTCACCATTTACCTTGGAGAAGCGAGTCCAGAATATATCAAATAATACAAAAAGTAATGTAATCAAAAAGTATGCAGTTGACTGATTAAAAATATCTTAGATGGTGTGTGACTCCATGTCCTACATCACAAATGTGGAAGCAAAATGGCCTGGTTCTGTGCATGACTCCAGGATTTTCAGAGAGTCACATTTATGCACATTATTTGAACGTGGTAAGGAAATATTTAATATCAAGCTCACTGTATTACATACATTTATTCTGAGCCTAACAAAACTGCATTTTTCCAGGTGCTTACGACGGGATCCTGCTTGGTGACAGGGGCTATACCATAGACAGTATAAGAAATGGACAGAGTCATCTCATTGGAACTCAATTGAGGCAAATGAAGCCCATTTTCAGCGATTTCTTAGGACTTCCGTTCCTGACGCGCAGACTCAAACTGAGCTTGACGACGTAGATGTGACGTGAGCAACCCGTCTGTCTTCTAGTGGCTGTGGCATGAGAAATCTGAATCATTCCCTTCCGAATCTTGCAGAGACGGAGATCGTGAGTAGGAGGTGTCCATGAGCTAGGAGCAGGAGAAACTTTTGCTAGGTATTCTGATTAATTATTTTGTCATTTTGCCTCCACGTCCCCCCGATTGCCCGCGAGCTTCTCCTCCCGTCAATACGGTAATCTCTCTACTGTGCGACAGAGTGTCGCGTGGTTATGACGCAATCGTTAGCCTACTTTTACAAAAACTGTTTTTACGGGGCCATAACGTAAGCTACAAGGTAATGGAGCATTTTATACATTGTCGTGTTTCTTTAGAAATAAATAATGGACAAATGGAGTCTTCAAACGCCTCAGATGTAAAGTTATTCACTGTCAAAGTGACGTCAAAATGAATGGGAGTCAATGGGATGCTAACAGCAGGTGAAGTTCTGCTACAAGATGGTGGCACGCGGCCGGCTTCAACTTCCGGTCGACTTCCTTCCCGCTTGGGCTATACCTGCAGGCAGTATTTCATGACGCCATTCCCTGACCCAAACCCCGGACCACAAACCCGTTTCAATGCAGCTCTAGCCAGGACAAGGGCACGCATTGAAATGACCTTTGGGCAACTAAAGGAAAGATTTCAGTGTCTGAGGGTTGCACCTGACAGGGCCTGTGACATTATTGTTGCATGTGCCATACTCCACAATAGTGCCACCATCAGAAAGGAGAGGACCCCTGTGGTGGAGGACGTGCAGCCTGATGATGACCTCCAGCCAGTGCACTTGGACCAACCTAGTGGCAGAGCTGCACGGGACAGAATTGTGGAACACCATTTTTTTTTTTTTTTTTTTAAACAAAAACCTTCATTAAATGAATAGAAGACAAGACAACATGCTTAGTTCCTTGAGTTTTATTTCAATTATTCTTTGTCAAGAAAAGCCAATGATGGTCATCTTTTGCCTGCAATAAGATATATTGTTATCCAAGGTCAGCAATAGTACTCTGTGTGAAATAGTGTATTTAGCACTTACTCTGAAGTTCCTTTTGAAGCAACTCAATCTCTAGTGCCAGTTTTTTCTTCTTTAAGGTGTCAAGTTCTATTTCTCCCCTTCATTTTTCTGTTTTTTCAGGTCAAAATACTAAATTTTCTGTTGTAGATTCCGTTTATATACGGATATCACCCTGTGCCATGTTTGGATAAAAAGAATAAAAAAATAAAAAAGAACTGTCAACACAAGCCTCATGCAACAAAAATAAAAAGTACAAGTAGGTTACTACACTGCCCACCTCTGTATCACTTTGTGCAGTAGGCCTTTCCTCCTGCAACTCATATTGCAGTCAGAAATAATATGTACACAAGTTACTATAAATGAAGTAAAGTTATTTATGCACTTACAAGTACTTCCTCCAAAGGACAGTCATCTGAGAGGGTTTCTTCACTGTCCTGTGCAATGGAAACAAATGGGCATTACAAAGTGTTGCACTTTCTTCCCTTTTGATGTAAAGTTAGAAAAAGTCCACTTACTGCACATATTTCAGCCACTACTTTCTTGGGAACAGGTACAAGTGTTGGTGTATTATGTAAAACTGCACAAAAGAGGAAACACAATGGCATTACAATGAACTACACTATATGAACAAATGTGATCAGTAACTCATGGCAAAATATTCTTACATTAAGTTCAGCAGTTTTCACCTTCACAAGTCAAAGCAATTGATCACTACTCAATATTTAACAGCTGAAATTACTGTACCAGCCATTTGGATTATATAGGCCTACTTAATTTAATGCGGCAAAAAAAAAAAGATATATTTTACAGTGTAGCAAGATCATTTAAAGCTCATTTACCAGTAATGAAGGTGTTGCTGCTACTGGTTCCTGGCTGTTGGTCTGAGGAAGAGCTGCCCCCAGGGATGCCCTCCACAATGGGTCGGTTCACATTTAACCCCAGGGCCAGCTCTACTGCTGGGGTATAATGTGGTATAATGTGAGGGAGCAGGACCACCACCTGTTTTTTTTTTTTCAGCTCAGCCTTTTTCTTGGTTGCTGTTATAAACAGACAAACACATTTAACTAGGGGTGGCACGGTATATGAAAAAACATCCGAACCGTTCGGTTCGCTTGTCTCGGTTCGGTGCGTGTGTGCGTCGCGCGGTTCGCACGGTTCGACGCATGCGCAATGTAGCCTTGTGCCCGTGCTACTGCTAATACAATGCTAAATCATAAATCAGACAAATGTAGAATAACATTACAATGTCCAGCAATCGATTTAAATAGTACACTGGGTTTACTTAGACATTTAATGAGATCAACTCCACTAGGCTATATGTTGTTTTTTTCACGTGAATAAATAGGCTACATAGATCGACTGTTCCACGTACCGGTATGTACTTTAATGGTCCAGTGGCAGAACTTGCCAAGCGTGTTAAAGGTTCTGAGTTCTAATCTGCACTCGTATATATTTTTCTTTTTCATCAAAACCGATTATGTTTATCAGCGATTGTATATCAAGCAGGGACAGATTTGTATGAATTTTGTTTTGTGATTTCATCGGAACGAATAGAGTAGCCTAGAGTCTCCTCAACGGACTAAAGCGCGCGTCTGAGTGAAGAATGTGCGGCCGCTGCGGTGTGTGCGCGAGCCACGAGAACACTGTATCAGCGCCACTGATCGCAACGGCAACGAGCACTTTGATCACTTGATTAAAAAAAACACATTTCAGCGCTAGATTGCTTCTTATTTAACAAACGAACGAAACGAATACTTTGCTAGTTAACTGGAAATGTTTTATTTATTTGTATTGGTACATCCGTGCTGGGACATAATATCAACCCTGGCAAAAAGTGGTGACAAATAACTGTCCGACACAGCCCACGGGAAATGAGAAGCTGCGTTTTGCAAACACACCCCATTTATGAAATAAATAAATTAATAATTAGATAATTCAGCTATATATCATATGCTGAAGTAAATTTTTGGAGTGTTAAAGATTAAAAGAAAAAACAACAACAAGAACCGTACAGAACCGAAAACCGTGACCCTAAAACCGTGATACGAACCGAACCGTGGGTTTTGTGAACCGTGCCACCCCTACATTTAACGGTGCTTTTCTTTTGTAAAAGAGACAAAGAACAGTAGAAGTAGAAAAGATTACCATTTTGAAGAATATTCTTGTACTTCCCTTTTACTTGTTCCCATGTTCTAGTGCAGTGTTCTTCAACCCTGCTCCCGGAGGACCCCCAACACTGCTGGTTTTCTTTGTCTCCCTAATCAAACACACCGGATTCAATTCATCAACTCATTATCACATGGGTTAATGAGCTGATGAGTTGAATCAGGTGTGTTTGATTAGGGAGACAAAGAAAACGTGCAGTGTTGGGGGTCCTCCAGGAGCAGGGTTGAAGAACACTGAGGTGGCTCTGACATTAAGCAATTATGAAATGATTAAAATACAAGAATATACACTGTAATAAGTGATATAACCATAACATGGAACACTTACGCATTTCATTTGTCTGCTACTTTTTGCCAGCCCTCTCTCCTGGTTCCCTGGCGTTTTAATTAAGGTTTCATATTCTGCATAACCTTCAATAACTCTTGCTCTGCTGCGGAGAAAAACTGTGCGCGCTCTTTGGCCATGGTGAGCAGCCAATAGCAGCGTTGCTGATCAATGTTTCTACTATCGATACATATCCCCTTTTAAACCAGCGCATGAACGCGCAGTTATCTCAGATAACTCAATCCAGCTCTACTAATCATAACTGGCAGGTGTGTTCGAAGAAACAAATTAGTCAGATCATGATTAGGCCGATGATATCACCTTGGATGTCTCATAATTTGATCTTGGATGTTTCAAGCAACGTACGAAGAACGGGCCCCAGTTGCTATGACAGCAAGTCCAGGATGTCGTCGAAGAACTCAGTTAGCTGGATTTGATTGTTGGCGATTTGGCATGATCTTGGATTGTTTGGGTCTTCGACGCTCATCCTGGACTTGCTGTCATAGCAACTGGGGCCCGTTCTTCGTACGTTGCTTAAAACATCTGAGATCAAACGAGACATCCAAGATGATATCATCGTGCTACTCATGATCTGACTAATTTGGTTCTTCGAACACACCTGCCGGATATGATTAGTATAGCTGGATTGAGTTAGTGAGATAATTGCGCGTTCACGCTCTGGTTTAAAAGGGGATATGTATCGATAGTAGAAACATTGATCAGCAACGCTGCTATTGGCTGCTCACCATGGCCAAAGAGCGCGCTCAGTTTTTCAACGCAGCAGAGCAGGAATTTTTACTGGAAGGGTATGCAGAGTTTGAAAAATATAATTAAAACGCCAGGGAACACTGGGAATCAAAGTGTGCAAAAGCCAGGAGAGAGGGCTGGCAAAAAGTAACAGACAAATGAAATGCGTAAGTGTTCCATGTTATGGTTATATCACTTATTACAGTATATATTCTTGTATTTTAATAATTTCATAATTGCTTAATGTCAGAGCCACCTCAGGACCCACTAGAACATGGGAACAAGTAAAAGTGAAGTACAAGAATATTCTTCAAACTGGTAATCTTTTCTACTTCTACTGATTAGTCTCTTTTAGCAAAGACATTTTAAATGATGTGTCTGTTTGTCTGTTTATGGTTATCTGCAACCAAGGAAAAGGCGGAGCAGAAAAAAACAGGTGGTGGTCCTGCACCCCCACGTTATACCCCGGCAGAAGAGCTGGCCCTTGGGCTAAATGAGAACCGACCCATTGTGGAGGGCATTCCTGGGGGCAGCTCTTCCTTAAGGCCTATTTATACTTCTGCGTCGGACCTACGCCGGAGCCTCTACGCTGTAGGCAACGCGTTGGTTTTAATTTATACTTCTGCGTCGTTGTCCGCGTTGACGCGCAATTACTCATGCAGAGGGACCATGTGAAACCCGAGGGAGGGGTTCTAGCAGACCAATCACAGCGCTTGCGTCCGCGTAGAATTGACGCGTTGTTACATTTTTGGAGAGGTGCGCATCAGGGTACGCCAAAGGGTACGCGCGCTAAGCACAGCCTACGACGTAGCTACGGCGTAAGTTCGACGCAGAAGTATAAATAGGACTTTAGACCTAAAGCCAGGGACCAGTAACAGCAACACCTTAATTACAGGTAAATGAGTTTTAAATCATCTTGCTACACTGTAAATAATTTGTTGCTGCATTAAATTAAGTATGTCTATAATCCAAATGGCTGGTACAGTATCAGCTCCGCTTATGAAGCCGGGATCTAATCCTGTTAACATGAAATAAGCTTGCGCACCTGTTGCTATGACAGCAAGTCCAGGAGGAGCGTCGAAGAACCAAACAATCCCAGATCATGCCAAATCGCCAATAATCAAATCCAGCTAACTGAGTTAGCGACGTACGAAGAACGGGCCCCAGGTGCGCAAGCTTAAACCTGCTCGGGAGCAGGCTTATTTCATGTTAACAGGATTAGACTGCGGCTTCATAAGCGGAGCTGATACGGGAAGTCCAGCGCTTATGAAGCCGGGATCTAATCCTGTTAACATGAAATAAGCTTGCGCACCTGTTGCTATGACAGCAAGTCCAGGATGAGCGTCGAAGAACCAAACAATCCCAGATCATGCCAAATCGGCAATAATCAAATCCAGCTAACTGAGTTAGCGACGTACGAAGAACGGGCCCTGAGGTACGAAGAACTGAGATTTTGCGTTACAATAGTGCACTTTCTGAGATATATATTTTTTCTCGTGACTGGTGAGATTGTCGTTTACATGATTAATTTGTTGGAAACGCACACTTATTTTCGACTTGTCGGAGTCGGGCTTTAACTACAGCACAAACTGTTTGCATTGCCTTAAGATTATTTGCGAGTGGCTCTTTCCTTTACACTATTGGAGATGCGGAGAACTTGATGGAAAGTGCTGTCTGTCGTGTCATTCGGAGTTTACCTGGCGCTTTTAGGTTTAAAAAAACAGTTTTAGGTTTTTTTGTGGAATTTCCAAGCCACTTAAAGGAGCTGTATGTAGTTTTCAGCGGCCTCTAGCGGTGATGTTTCAGATTGCAACCAATAAGTTGACAAGCGCGTGCTCTTGCGCGTGCTCGAATTTATGAGCGAGCACTGTGGATACCGGCCAGACTGAGACGCGTCACGCAACACACCAGAGAGAGCATCCCACAACATGCTAGAAACTCAGGTAAACTCCCACTGCAACGTTACAATAATAGGCTACTTTTATCAGCTTGACGTTGAACTAATGCTCCATGCTCGTACCATGATAAGAATGGAACCCTATCAACCGTGCCGAATTTTGCCACTGCAAGCACTACTTCACATTTTCTTCAGGAAATGTATACATTCTAGGTTTGTAGATAAGGTCTCTCCATGATTCAAACGCCCTGCCGATGTTGATCCGTGTTTTTTCACCCGAAGTTCATCCGATTCACGTCTGGCCTTTAATACGAGCTTCAGCAGAAAGAAAAAAACGTTTTATTGTTTTTTTTTATCAATATGTGGAGTTTGTGTTGGAGTCTGTGTTGTGCTGGGAGCAGGTCGTTTCTTAGTGTTATCAGACATGTCATAAGTTGCATAAGTCATAAGTCCATGTCATAAGTTGCAGTGTCGTCGCTGTTGAGTGCAAAATCAGTAGGCTAGACGAGGCGAGAGGCTCGGGAGCGCTCCGCGCATGCAGGTGACGTCACTGGATTTCGCGGTAAATCCGACCCGGCACCTTCACATAAACATAAGAATACTTGCTTTCAGAGGTAATAGCAAAACCCGAAAAGTGGATCATTTTAATGTGATTTTACAACCCCTTCACACACAGGCAATAAAAAAAGGATTCGTTTTAGTAGAAAAGCTACATACAGCACCTTTAAGACCCAATGTTGTAAAGCAGTTTTTTTTTTAAGCAGTTTTTTTTTTAGGCTATCATAATTTTTCATGAAGATCATGCATTCATGACCATGCCGATTACAGTATATGTTACTCAGGCTTCACTAACGTGATTGGTACCATAGACTATAGGCTAGACCAGGGGTCGGCAACCTAAGGCACGCGTGCCAAATGCGACTCTGATACTTTCCAGACAAGTTACATACTCTCTCCTGTCACTTGTTTCAAGAGCTTCACTTGGTCAAAAACCAAGTGATAACCTGTACAATGTAAAATTGTCAACATCAAATTATGTACTACATATTACAGCATTGTTTCAATACAAGACATACCAATGGACTCGCGCAGCTTTCTGTCTTCTTTGGGCACCAGATGTTCCTTCCTCACCCGAAACAAAGGACTTATTCGATTAGCTTGCGTTGATATAAGGACTGGTCTTCCTTCTCTGCTGTAAAACAAGAAAGTCTCGACTTACTCTATGTGTAGGCATGTGCCGGTATCACATTTTCATGCTGCGATTAATTGAGTGATCTTTTATCACGGTATACGGTATTATCACGGTATTTGAATTGCACATGAGAAACAGATGGATTTGGGGGGGATGTAAAAAATAAAATAAAACTTGCATCACAAGGTGTAATTGTGATTGTCAAAACATTTGGTAACTAAACTGAATTTTATTAAGTTTAGTGACAACATGTTACAATGATTACATGGTACAATGACTGGTAGGCTACTGTTTGTATTGCTTAACACAAATTTAACGATTTCAATTCAATACTTGGGATTTGATTTAAATCTTGATTCAATATTGACTTATTTTGGATAAATATTAGGAAGGCTACAGTAGATAGCCCACGTTATTTTTTTCTCATGAAAAAAAATATCTCACATAATGCTATGTAACCATATAGAACCCTATCAGCTGGTATTTTTAAAGGTTACAAATAACTAATTAAATCAAATATAATGTGGTTTTCATTATAATAACAATTATGTAATGACACAAGTAAAAATATAATATGTAAAGTGCAGTGCACATATTCAGCAAAATACTCCTCTTTATCTATATGTTTTAGTCATCTAACATGCTGCTGGTCATTAAATAGTTTAAATGTAACGTTCTGTGACACAATTGTTCTCCTGTTTCATATCAAAAGTAACCTGCTCTGTCTTGTTTGACGGTATTCGTGTCCTCTTTGCTCCGCGATTTTTCTCTGCGTGAGAAAACCATAGGAGAAAACGGATGTGTGGCGTGAGCGTATGAGGAGTCTCGCGCTGAATGCGTCGAGTTGGCAGCTCTGCTTTTAGAAGCGGGATGGATCCGGATAGATCGGCGGCGGCGTTCCTCCTTCCGCCATGCTGCTTCTCCATGTGAGGACTGTTTACATTAGACTAGAAGTGCGCACCGGCCGCATGCTTATACACGTGGCGATTGTTTACATCAGAATGCGCACGTGTTTTGCGCAGTTTGTTTAAGCGGTTGATGGAAAATAAGCTAATGCGCGTTCTAAAAATCTAAATTCGGATCTATTATTTTTCACGGTATTTTGAAGTGCCCGCGATAACAATATCGTGCATATTCATTACCGCGATTTATCGCATTACCGAATACCGGCACATGTCTATCTATGTGCAATTACTATTGTTCTTGAACCATAAATTAAGACAGTTATAAATAAGTTAATTTACCATACGATTCAAGTCAAGTCAAGTCAAGTTTATTTGTATAGCGCTTTTCACAATACAGATTGTATCAAAGCAGCTTCACAGTATTAAATTAAAATAATACAACAATGTTTGTTTCAAGAGGAATTTATTGATTGATAAAATTAAATTAAATATCCCCAAAATATCCCCAACTGAGCAAGGCAAAGGCAACAGTGGCAAGGAAACGAAAAACTCCATCAAGTGACCTAATGGTGTCCTAAAACTCCATCAGGTGACCTAATGGAGAAAAAAAACCTTGGGAGAACCCAGGCTCAGTCGGGGGCCAGTTCTCCTCTGGCATTTATGAGCTACAGGCCGGATTGTAGTTTGAACTGTAGGATTATATGAATGCCTGGCTGAAGAGATGCGACTTTAATCTAGTTTTAAACTGGGAGAGCGAGTCTGAGCAACGAACAGTATCAGGAAGACTATTCCAGAGTTTTGGAGCCAAATGTGAAAATGCTCTCCCTCCTTTGGTGGTTCTGGATATCCTAGGTATGACCAAAAGCCTTGAATTTAGTGATCTTAAAGAGCGCGATGGATTATAGGGGCGATAGAAGATCCGTTAAATAGACTGGAGCTAAGCCGTTTAGAGCTTTATAAGTCAGTAGCAATACCTTATAATTAATACGGAACTTTATAGGTAACCAATGCAGTGATGATAAAATCGCTGTTATATGATCATATTTTCTTGATCTCGTAAGAACTCTAGCGGCGGCGATTCAGGAGAGAGCATTTGATGAGTAAATACCGATTTCAATATTCTAGAAACTAGTGGTGCACGATATATCGGCCGCCGATATAATATCGGCCGATATGGTCATTTTTTTACACATCGGTATCGTTCCGATGTCAAAATATGGCCGATGTGAACAGGCCGACATTTGACGTGTGAAGTTGAAGATGAAGTTGACGATGCTGACTCGATCTTAGCAGTAGTGAATGTGCCTGAGATAAATACACATTTCATACAGATGACATAAGCAGAGAACAGTCTGTTTTCTTTCGTTTTGAATTGTTCTGTTTAAAAATAGACATTTCAAGCTTTCTATATATGTCTCCGGTCTGTGAGGCAGGTAGATTTCGGTTCATTGATGAGACGCGCTCCAGGTTCACGCAGCCTCGCCTCCGTGTCCTGATTAAATATTTTCTACTATATTTACTTCTTATTTAATTCAATCCAGGCAATTGGTTGATGAAACATTTATCAAAATTAAGATACAATTAATACAAAACGAAATTAAATTTAAAGACAGGCTTTTTGTGCTTTCTGTTTGAGGTCTCTGTGAAAGTTTTAAAGCAGTCTTAGTGGCGCTTTCAGAGCGCTCAAGTCAACTGTCCCGTCCGTAACATTGTTAACGCAGTCCAGTGCGACTTATGTTTTTTTCCTCTTCATGACACATTTTTGACTGATCGTTTTTTGACTCGTAGATATTTGAATATATTGCTTGATATTTGATACCCGTTCGAATTAGATTTTTCTCAAAAGTGACAGCACGTGTGATTTGTGGATTACTGATAAGCGCGAGTGGAGAAACAGGCGTTTATTGATTCATTCTCAGTGTTGAGAAACGTATAGCCTTCATGTGTTACGTTATTGTATTAATAATAACTAAAGTAGCCTACCTAATTATGTTACATATTTATTTTGTATGAAAACTAGCGCGTTCGTTACTTGTGGATTAAAAAGTAGGCTACCGTTGTATCAGTGCTGCGCGAGCTCTCTCTCTCACAAACACGGACGCGTGCACACACAGAGAGAGAAGATAATTGTAAAATGAAAAATTGACGGGCTAAGTTTAAATTTTGTTCTTGCTTGTTTTTTTTCTGTCAAAATATCAGAAAGTATTTTGTATTATCCATCCGTGTTTTTAAAATTCGTTAAATGACGGACGTTTTACTGTTAACACAGCCCATGTCAGATTGGTCTTATAGCCTAGGCTACTTGTTATTATTTTAAGAATGATTCGTTATGCTATTATTGGACTCCTGTCTATTCATTGTCAACTGTTTTCTATAAATATGTTTGTATTGGCTAACATTTATTCAGTTAATGAGTGTCCTGTTTAAAATGTGCAATGTTCAAACGCAAAGACAGCACGTCACAAATAGAAGCCCTTTTCCCTGTGGTATTTTTTAGTATCATATCGAGGGCTTGGAACCAGAGGGGCGTAAGTGGCATTTTGGGCGAAAATGAGTTCTATATATCAAATTAAAGGTCTTGATGAGCTCTATCTAGTTGTGCCAAAAAGACGCATCAGAAATCAACTTGTATTGAATAAAGCAACAAAACAACAAAGACCTAACACAAAAGTTTGAGCATTGTTTGGAGCCAGAGGGGCGTATGTCCACTTACGCCCTTCTGGCTCTAAAAAATACATGTATGGCCTACACATTGTTTGGAACCAGAGGGGCGCAAGTGGCATTTGACAAACTTTACAGGAGAGCCAAAACAAAATTTTGACCACGCTTCAATCAACTGTATTTATTAACCTTCAACCACAACATTGCAACCACATACATACTTATATGAGTAAGTTCTTAAGTGAACATATTATGGAATATTAACACGATGAACATATTCTAAAACCTTGCAAAATCTTGAAAATATGGCAAAAACATCAAATATGCCTTTTTGGCACCAAACATTTCCAATTCCTCTAAAGAAAAATAGGGCGTATCTGCTGATCAATGCAGAAATGATTAGTCAAAACATTGGTTAAAAACACTCTAACTTCATAACTTTTCATTTTATTTAAAATACTGTATACATAGTCATTTAATTTGATCATTTCTAACCGTTTAATTTCAATTCTCATTTATGAGTTCACATTCATGTCAAACAGTTTAACATTTAATTTCAAACAGTTTAACATCTCTTGTTTATTACACATTTCACTTTTTAGTTCAACTAAAGTGAACTAAAAAGTGAAATGTGTAATAAACAAGAGAAATTAAACTGTTTGAAATTAAATGTTAAACTGTTTGACATGAATGTGAACTCATAAATGAGAATTGAAATTAAACGGTTAGAAATGAAATGTTAAACAGTTTGAAATGATCAAATGACTATGTATACAGTATTTTAAATAAAATGAAAAGTTATGAAGTTAGAGTGTTTTTAACCAATGTTTTGACCAATCATTTCTGCATTGATCAGCAGATACGCCCTATTTTTCTTTAGAAGAATTGGAAATGTTTGGTGCCAAAAAGGCGTATTTGATGTTTTTGCCATATTTTCAAGATTTTGCAAGGTTTCAGAATATGTTCATCGTGTTAATATTCCATAATATGTTCACTTAAGAACTTACTCATATAAGTATGTATGTGGTTGCAATGTTGTGGTTGAAGGTTAATAAATACAGTTGATTGAAGTGTGGTCAAAATTTTGTTTTGGCTCTCCTGTAAAGTTTGTCAAATGCCACTTACGCCCCTCTGGTTCCAAGCCCTCGATATTTGGATATTGGAATAATAAATAAAGTAGCCTATCTTAATTTTACACAATGTTCCTGTTTTCTGTGTGTTTTTTTTTACTGTTTTCTAAGGGTTTCTTAATTTTAGACAAGTTGACCAGCACACATTACTGTATATCCAATGCAGTATAATGCATGTGTGTCGTATGTGACATATTTTGCACACAGGTAAAGGTGCCCAATATCAGTCATTTCTAAAGTAAAAAAAAAGTGTTTTGGAAAATAGCTCTTTATTTGATAATCATTAAAATTTGTTTTCTATACAGAGATATCGACATCGGCAAATATCGGTATCGGCCATAACAGCAATATTAATATCGGTTATCGGTATCGGCCTCAATTTTCACATCGGTGCATCACTAATTGTAATCAATACAATGCAATTAATATCAACTTTCTGACAGTGTGTGTACGAGTATACAAATATGTACGAGTATCGTACGAATTTGACAACTTGTTAAATCTTGTGAATTATTAAGACGTTCAGACTATCTTCGTACTGATTGGGCTATGGGTTTTGCGAGAAAAGGTTTAAGAAACAACAAATGCTTGATAAAATGTTTGATTTAGGGTTCGAACCAACACATGTATATACCATTGCGAATATTTGCCTTTGCAGCTGTCTGTCTCCTCCGTTTACTTGTCCTCAAACAATAATAGTCCGAAAGGTCCTTTTGGTCTTTTCAGCTGAAAAAAGAGAAAATAAAATATCATTATGTTGTTTTACATCATTCCTGTGGTAAAAGCATGGTAAGCGTTGTGGTTAATGTGCATTTACAATAAGTATCACATTAAAACTACCAATAGTGTGGTAAAAGCATGGTAAGTTTTGTCATTACTGTCTTTTTACTACACTTACCACAGTAAAACTAATGTTAATGTGGTAAAAGCATGGTAAGTGTTGTTTGTACTGTGCTTCTACTACAAATACAACTTTGGAACTAATTGTACTACTTTTAATCTGATATGAATATGATTAACTGATTTAAGGTCTTTAGGCCTATGCTCACAGGCAGTGTAACTTAATCACCCTGTTTTGAATTAGAAAGCAATAAAACGCAAAGCCTCAGTGGAGATGACAGATATAATGCCGTGACTGAACGTGAGCTAATCTGATTAATATCGACAAACAGAAAATACATTATATATCACACATTATTCGGACAGCGTATTTACTACTTACCAACATCTGACACACGTGAACTGATGCCAAATATCGCGATGTGTTCGGAACGAGACTTCGTCAGGCTTCTAAGGGTTTGAAACTTGCTGGCCCAGAAAAGTTCATTAAACACATCCTTAATATAGTCCAATTTAGTCATTTAATCAAAAATATCTTAATTTGTGTTCCGAAGATGAACGAAGGGGTTGGAACAACATGAGGGTGAGGAATTACTGACAGAATTTTCATTTTCATACTTAATAATCGTGACCGCCAATAGCAGCGCTTACTGATCGTGACGTGGGCCAATAGCAAAGCAGAATCATTGTGCCAATAGCAAAGCAGAATCATTGTGGGAAATACCGACTGTATTAACGAATAAAGGTAGAATTTGTGTTCTCATCGTGTTTAACACATCTGTATTTGCCCGCGCGAGTATATCCAACTTCAAAAATCGCAGCTTCAATTCAATTTACAGTTACCGTCGAAGAGAAACACAGGTCTTATCTGCCCTATATAAATAACCGCCTGTACACTCTTTAGGATGTGGAGGGTAGGGCGATGAGGCTGCGAGCTACACCTATGAACCATTGAATCACTTTGCTGGCTGGTGCACCGGCTAATCGTGGTTGCCTTGATGCACTTGCTGATCTGGCCGGGTTGACACTCATCGGATGCCTTCCACAAATGGTTTTTTTGGACTTTTTTTTTTTTTTTTTGGACTTGTTTCTTCATCATAATGACACAAGAAAATCATTCAATCATTTTTTAAGATTTACAATCTGCACATCGCCCCGTTCATTATTCTCTTTCGGAATCAAAGATGACATTTAAAAAAGGGTGCAGCTTGGTTTTTTTCTTTAAAAAAACAGAAATGGCTGGATTTTCTTTTACAAATGTATTGTTGTCATCAAATAATAGTATTAGAAAATTGGACGACATTTCCCATCGCTTTTTCATTTGGAATATTTATTTATACGTTTATTGGATTTCATTTGACTGATCGCATCTTTACCCAGAAGTGCCAAGTCATAGATATATACACTAGACGTGGCCTTGGCTGCGGCAGTTGATTGGAACGAATGCCTTACATATATAAATTAATTAATTAGCAAAACTTGGCCACTAAATATTTCATATTCAATTATTTTAATGATCACAATTAAAGTTTTCATTTTATTAACTGAACAAGCGCAACATTCAGCATTCAATCAAATATTATAAAATATGTATTATTATTAATAATGTTATTTCAACATAATATCTCGTTATTTCGACATAATATGTGTGGGTGCAACAAGCAAGATGTGCATTTGGAAATCCGGTGACGCGTGCATTGATTTTTATTAATAATCTAGTGTTTTCTGACAGTGTCGACTCGGCTGCAAAGATGAAGTTGACGATCGCCGTATAGTGAACGCGCCTATAGAGAGAAATGCACATAATGGATTACATAATCAGAGAGTAGCCTTTTTCTTTTCGTTTTGAATTATTTCGTTTAAAGACATTTCAAGCTTTGTGTATTTGATGTATTTCTCATGTCTGTGTGTGTGAGGCATACAATGAGTTTCGTTAAGTTAGGATGAGATGCGCTCCAGTTAACGTGCAATGCAAGATTATCATTTTTTTATTATTATTTATTAAATCTTATTGATCTTATTTATTAAATACAGGCTGATGAAAAATGTATTAAAATTAAGATACAATTTATACAAAACGAAATTCACTTTTACTCGTGCTGTTCACTTTTCATCAATCAACATACATGGGGAAAAAAATGACATTATAACATTTTAACAAATATGAAAATAAATGCGCTTATTTAATGGCTACAACAGTATAGGCCTACAGACTCTCTATTTGTACAAATTGCTGCACATTCATTTAATTCTGAATTTTGCACACACAAGTTGATAGGCATTTGTTCAAATCAAGTTCATGATAATTGTGCGTGCATTTATTAATCATTATGATACTAAAATCATAACAAAGTAGGTTATGCTATGTACAAAAAAATCAGATGAGCCCAGAATATTCCAAACTGCCGTAGCCAAGGCGACATCTAGTGTATATAAACTTATTACACCGTCGTGCTAAGTCATAGGGTCCGTGCACTTTTTGATCATTTCATTTCCTGTTTAGAATGGAATAAGGAGAAATGAAAACCAGCTCGTTTATTCGTTTTTTTGGCTAGATTTTGGCTAGATTTTTCATTTTTCGTTTACAAGTCGGTTTATGGGTTCGATATTTCATTTGCACACGTGGGCGGCGCTGAAACGCCCCTTTCATCTGATTGGTCAAACCGCTCCGCCTTCAGTAAGCTGTGAGCTTTTCTTTCTGTCAGGCAGAATAAGAGTCAGTAGGCTACGAGTGCGGCACTGACAAATGCCCTTTAATGAAATAATGTCTGAAACCACCACTCACTGTTAACTACACACACTATTTGATTTAGAAATATGTTGCTGGTCACGTAATTCGTGCTGCTGCGACTTGCAAGCAACCCCATTAATGTGAGCCACAGTATATGACAGATTATATTAGCATATTTCCCATTGATAAATACAGTGCAAATAGTTCCGTCTCTTTGGATAAAAGGGAAGTGGAAATAAAAATCAATAATAGGCTGAACTGTACCATGATAATATGTCCGTAACATTTACCACTCTAGTCTTTTATTTACATCAAAAAGCAGGTAGGCGTGTGTGACATATAGCCTATGGGCTATACATCATTTTGAATAGAAATAAAGTTTATATTTTTTGAATTTAAGCATGTGTAGCCTACTCAGTTCACATGAAAAGAAAGAGACAGAAAAGAGAGAAGCCAGAATCAGTGAACGTAAATTAAATACTGACAAAATTACCAGGTTTGGGATTAATTGTTATTATTATTATGAGAAATTGACTCCGCCTAGAACTTTGATGCTTCACCAAACTCAGCTCAGACCCTCAGACTGGTCTAACTTGCTTCTAACTGGTCAGACTTTCCCAAAAAATCCATCGACTTGAGTTATCTGAGCAATGAAGGCCGTAATACTTAATGCTGTCCACTAGAGGGGGCGACAGGATAATAAGTGTTTTCTACTCTCTTTCCCTGTTTGCATCA
>NW_028118330.1:52500-57500 GCF_965113295.1 Leuciscus leuciscus | reverse complement strand
TAATGCCAACACAGATTTCGACTCTATTTAAAAGAATGTTGTGGTCGATGGTATCAAATGCAGCACTAAGAATGTGTGTGTGTGTTTGCATTTGAGTAAGTGTGAGTGTGAGTGTGTGTGTGTGCATTTGAGTGAGTGTGAGTTAGTGTGTGTGTGTGTGCGTTTGAGTGAGTGTGAGTTAGAGTGTGTGTGTGTGTGTGTGTGTGTGTGTGTGTGTGTGTGTGTGTGTGTGTGTGTGTGTGCGTTTGAGTGAGTGTGTGTGTTTGTTTGTGAAGTGTAAAGTGCACAGCTCTCCAGCATTGATTTATAACCCACATCTCGCCCCTGATGAGCAGTCAGCATCACTTTTTCTTCTAGAGAAACAAAGACAAAAAACAACCAGCAGAGTTTGCTGCTTCCTCTGACTCTCGGTGAGCTCAAACTACTCTCAAACTTTCCAGCTTACTTCTGCTGAAGCACCCGACCAGTCACACAAACACCCACCTAGGCCGATGACTAGTCCTTACAAACACTATGTGAAATGATACGCAGTACACCAATGTTTCAGATGGTCATGTAACCTCATTTTGGACGCGTTGATTTATCATGATTTTTTGTCTGATTACATTCAAGACATGATCTGATATCTGTTTACATTAATGCCATCCAAACTAGAACGACTGCACAGGTTATCGTTGTTGCTATGAATGCCATGGTTGACACCCGGGTTTTGCTTTTTATAATGTGTTTTTATTTATTTCATATATTTCTAGCCATTTATTTATTTCATAAAAATTCTAGCCATAGATTATTCAGTTTATACTATGTTACCAGCAAGCTGTCATTGATGTTTGTAAAGCAAAATTTGATAAAGATAAAGATTACTAGTGCAGTGTGATTTTAATTACTTAAAAAATAGTGACGTTATCACCTTCCTGATTGCTGATTTAAATACACATTTTGAAGTGTCTCATATCAGATGTGAAAAAATTGGATCTCGTGCAAATGTTGGTGTCTACACGTGTGCAACAATACCAGTTCTATGTTGGATGTGAATGATTTTTGTGACTGTGTAAGCACGTTATATTATTAAAATAATAATGAAAAGCATGATAATTATATTATTATATTATTATATTACTATTAAAAAGTAAAAATTGGTGTAAAAAATGTGTTAAACACGAGACAATGATTAGCTAAACTGCTGCTGTGATTTCGAGTGTGATTAATGATATCACGTGATTCCTAACATAATTTTTTTATCAGTCAGCCAAAAGCAAAGACATTTTGACACCGAATTGACACGCTAAGAAAACTCATCTGATTGTCACCATCAGCATCATCTGACGCTGAGTGGAACAAACCGTTTCAGATTTCAGCACAACCGTGGCTCGGCCGGAACAGAAGATGGAAGATGATACAGGCCTTGGCAGGGTGTGATAGCTGGCTCTCAGCGAGATGGGGTGGGTGGGGGTGGGGTGGGGGTAGTCAAACATTAAATGGAGTTGGATGAGATAGGAGAGCTTTTTGCACCGGAGGAAACACAGAGATTCTCCAAGAGGAAACCATGTGGAAACACAGTGAGGAAACACAGAGATTCTCCGTGAGGAAACACAGAGATTCTCCATGAGGAAACACAGAGATTCTCCATGAGGAAACACAGAGATTCTCCGTGAGGAAACACGGAGATTCTCCAAGAGGAAACCATGTGGAAACACAGTGAGGAAACACAGAGATTCTCAGTGAGGAAACACAGAGATTCTCCATGAGGAAACCATTTGGAAACACAGTGAGGAAACACAGAGATTCTCAGTGAGGAAACACAGAGATTCTCCGAGGGGAAACACAGAGATTCTCCGTGAGGAAACACTGAGATTCTCAGAGGGGAAACACAGAGATTCTCAGTGAGGAAACACAGAGATTCTCCGAGGGGAAACACAGAGATTCTCCGTGAGGAAACACAGAGATTCTCCATGAGGAAACACAGAGATTCTCCATGAGGAAACACAGAGATTCTCAGTGAGGAAACACAGAGATTCTCCATGAGGAAACCATGTGGAAACACAGTGAGGAAACACAGAGATTCTCAGTGAGGAAACACAGAGATTCTCCTTGAGGAAACACAGAGATTCTCCTTGAGGAAACACAGAGATTCTCCGAGGGGAAACACAGAGATTCTCAGTGAGGAAACACAGAGATTCTCCGAGGGGAAACACAGAGATTCTCCGTGAGGAAACACTGAGATTCTCCGAGGGGAAACACAGAGATTCTCAGTGAGGAAACACAGAGATTCTCCGAGGGGAAACACAGAGATTCTCCGAGGGGAAACACAGAGATTCTCAGTGAGGAAACACAGAGATTCTCCGAGGGGAAACACCGAGATTCTCCGAGGGGAAACACAGAGATTTTCCGAGGGGAAACAGCGTTAACACAGCTAAAAGGTTCTGAAAACATTGAGTTGTAAGGCCCCGTCCAATTGGTCCAACGACAGTTTCCGATAAGCGGGTGAAGGTTTACTGCGTGTTACTGTTTTAATTTGCGTGGCAAATTAACTTTATTACCTCTTTGTTTCATCTGACTCCAAAAATGAAAAGGGTTTCATATTCTAGATGGCCGTACTCCACTTTGCTCATTCTAGAATATATTATTTAGTCCCCATAGATCTGAACACACTTAATTAAGGTAAGACTATATCTAACCAGAGGTCATGACAATTACCATAGAACCAAGCTGACCAACTTAACTACTTCTAGGGCTGGGCGATAAAACGATAACGATAATTATCGCGATATAATTTTTCTCGATAAAACGATATCAAGAGTTCGATAAATGTTCGATAATGTTTATGTGCCAAAAGCGGAACGAAACTCATTTGAACCGCGCGCAACACAGACCATTTATCCGCTCGGCTCAAAGTCCAAACGGCAGCGCGAGCTCACTAGAGCAGAGGCGTTTACTCTGATCGGTCTCGGTCACGAGACCCAGTGAGAAGCGCTTGAATTCAGCGAAGAACACAATTTCTCAGTGATTTAAACCAGTTTAAAGGCAGATGAAACAGCGCTGACAAACAGGAGAAACACAGTGCGCAACGATACAGTCTGAAGGCTTTTCCGTCTACAAATTCCCATCATTTACCATGGATTTACTGTAACGTTAGCCTAGTAATATTAACTGCACCATGAAATGTGGGATATACATTGAATTGTATTATATTATTAATGTAGACAATGTATTAAAGGACTGATGGAATATTATTACTGTATTTAATAATGTATTTAGGCTACTGTTTTTCATACAAATACCATAGAAAGCATAAAGTTACATTTTGCCATGATAGTGAGGTTATCATGATCTAAATGCATGATACTGGATGACCAATGGTTAAGTTTAATAAAACTCAAACAGTCAGAATATTACATTTTACCAAATAAAAATTAGCACATGCAGAAACTAAGAAATTAATTGTCCAATAAAGATATTTATTTTGTTATGGAAAAGTGACAAATGTTTGAATGTTCTAACTCAGAACGTACACTTAGTTAGAATAATACTATACAAAAATCAGAAGTTGAGGCTCACTGTTAGTCGGATCTCTGAAACTTCAGTCGGTGTGCTCCTCTGCTCCACCTAAGCTGGATTTCAGTCCGTTTACTAACCTGAGCGTATAATTGTGAAGGTATGGACTTAACGTAATCTACTAGAGTTAATCATTTCAGAGTAAGTCACAATAAATCCAAATGTAACCATTTATTGTTAGTAAATGTATCATGCCAATTAAATAATCAATTCAAAGATAATCAGTACAATAACAGGAAATGCTCAGAGATAAAGAGTAAAAGATGCATACCTGACATTAGAAAAATACATGTTACCGAGTGTCTTGAGGATATTCAGCATTACGGGCTGATCCGGCTACAACATCGGCTCGAGCCTCTTGAAGCATTTCTTTAAGTACTCAGACCAAGACAAAACATCCCCCAATGTGAGGAATGAACTTACAATAGGAATTTGCATTGACTAGAGTTATAGACACAGGGAGTTCACACCTTGTCGAGGACCAGTTTGGATGAAGGACCCTGGGAAACTTCTGTGGAGATGAGACCGTTGTACCAGTCACACTGAGACATTTTAAATGATACCAAATTTGACTGTTATTCCACTTGTATTGACATATAACTTTATAATTTTTATATAATTAAATGACAGTATGTGTTTGTGTTGTCCATATCTCAGGAGATCAAAGTATCTGAGGTTCTGTTTGTCTTACAGAGACTTGAAAACTGTTTTTAAAATGTGTATGTGAAGATTCTATTACCGTTACTGGAAGAATGTTTGTTCATTACTTCGAGAGAACGTTCCCTGTTCCCGAACTACAGGTCAACCTCAGTGTCACGGCAGAGGACGGGCCAAACCCAGGGAACGATAGCATCCGCGAGTTCCCTCTCGCTCTCAAACACACCCTTTCTAAACTAGCACGCGTGTGCTGTTATTGTCAAAGAAGTGATAATTGACTGGGAGGATTGCTTTCGCTGAAGAGGATGTTTTAATAAACCAACAATGACTGCTCTCATTCTGAGACGCACCCTGCAGCCAGATCCGCAGCCAGGAGTGTTAAAAACCAATTAAAATCTCGGCATTGTGGGAAAATGGCCCTGAATACTGGAGGGGAACTTCACACCTCAGATATAAAGAGCAGCAAATCACAGACCCAGATTATGGGTCGCAAATTAGACGGCAAAGCCCCAGATAGCTGCTATCATTTAATAAGCAGTAAACATGATATCTGTCAAATACACTTGCAGAATAGCATAAACAAAACCGCTGCTTGTCCTATTGTTGGTGGGACGTGATAAACAGCTTTGCTAATTAATCCTGCTGGCCCTGAAGGACTGAGCTCTTCACAGGAAGTGCTGGAGATAATCACTTCCTGTGTGTTTGAGAAGATGGGCAGCTCTGCGCTAATTGCTGGGTCTGGATTCTCCTAATGAGGCCACGGTGCATTATGGGTACAGCGCCTTTAC
>NW_028118330.1:35000-45000 GCF_965113295.1 Leuciscus leuciscus | reverse complement strand
TTTAAAACTAGATTAAAGTCGCATCTCTTCAGCCAGGCATTCATATAATCCCACAGTTCAAACTACAATCCGGCCTCTAGCTCATAAATGCCAGAGGAGAACTGGCCCCCGACTGAGCCTGGGTTCTCCCAAGGTTTTTTTTTTTCTCCATTAGGTCACCTGATGGAGTTTTAGGACACCATTAGGTCACTTGATGGAGTTTTTCGGTTCCTTGCCACTGTTGCCTTTGGCTTGCTCAGTTGGGGATATTTTGGGGATATTTAATTTAATTTTATCAATCAATAAATTCCTCTTGAAACAAACTTTGTTGTATTATTTTTATTTAATACTGTGAAGCTGCTTTGATACAATCTGTATTGTGAAAAGCGCTATACAAATAAACTTGACTTGACTTGACTTGACACACAACACACACAGACACACACACACACACACACACACACACACACACACACACACACACACACACACACACACACTCAACACACACAGACACACACACACACACACACACACACACACACACACACACACACTCAACACACACAGACACACACACACACACACACACACACACACACACACACACACACACACACACACACACACACACACACACACACACACACAGACAGACACACACACACACACACAGACAGACACACACACACACACACAGCATAGATGTGAGAATGAATAACATTACACTTCAGGCTGGATTCAGTAGCGCACAGGTCAGAGGTAAATGGTGGATAATGTGTGTGTTTGTGTGTGTGAAGAGCTCTTGAGCGCTGTAGGATAAGTGCTGAATGTGTGAATGCGGTGTTGCATGATTGACATTCAGTAAGACCAACAGCTCGACGTGTGTGTGTGAGGCCAATTACAGCTGCTGCCTCACACACACACACACACACACACACACACACACACACACACACACACACACACACGCTGTGCTGCTCTCATTATTTCCTGAAGCTGTGCACTGGTATTAAACTGTGAGTGTGTGTGTGTGTGTGTGTGTGTGTGTGTGTGTGTGTGTGTGTGTGTGTGTGTGTGTGTGTGTGTGTGTGTGTGTGTGTGTGTCCGTCAGACACAAATAAACAGCCTCTCAGACACACTCCTGATGGCCTTTCTGTAACACCCCTGTGTGTCTCAAACTGTACTTTCTAAATAAACCACACAGATGCCAGAATATTTATATCTGGTCAGATAATGAGTCTATAACTGCAGTTTAAGTGCTCAATTCTAGAACACTCGACCCAACATTCTGTCAAATCATAAAACCACAAATCAAAACCACATCCATGGTCACATGACAGTTTTCTCAGGATGTGAGATTGGGAATTGCACTGCATTCTGCTAGAGCTGGAAGATTAATCATTAAAATATCACAATTCAAACACCCATGCGATCTAAACGACAGCGATTCGTCTCTATTAAACCTCTGTCAAGTCCGATCACAGGAACACTCAGATCTGTGCTCTGACCCAGAGAGCCGTCGTCATGAATCGGTGTGAAACAGCTTCACTAACAGTCTTTTAAACACACAGTCTCATTACAATAGTCTGACAATCATTCAGATCATCACAGAAGTTATAGTTCAGATATAAATACTGTTATCTATAGTAGCGATCAAAGTAATTTAACTCTTCAAATAAAGGTTGTCAATTACATTGTTACACCAGTAGGTGGCGACAAGTGAATGTCGAAAAATTTGTCATTAGCGGTGTCCCAGTTCAGAGGCGGCATCCTTCGAAGGGTTAGGGTTAGGGTTAGGGTTAGCGATGTGTTAGGTTTAGCGAAGGGTTAGGGTTAGCGATGTGTTAGGTTTAGCGAAGGGTTAGGGTTAGCGAAAGTCCATTGTTAAATGTTATAGCCCACTGAGGACTGTTTTTGTCACTTAGCAACTGTGACAGCTGCTGTTGATGAGTGACTGTAACATTTGTCCTAGACTTTTTAAAAAGGTATATTAAACTTACATTAGTGGAATTGCATTGGCACTGGATGTCTCATCGATCACAAGTTCAGTATGGAGTACCACAAGGCTCAGTACTAGGACCGTTGCTGTTCACTCTGTACATGCTACCCCTGGGAGATATCATTAGGAAGCATGGCATTAGTTTTCACTGTTATGCTGATGATACTCAGCTCTATATTTCTTCACGCCCTGACGAAACTTACCAATTCACAAAATTAACAGAATGCATAGCTGATATAAAAAACTGGATGACTAGTAATTTCCTACCACTAAACTCTGAAAAAAACAAGATTCGAATTATTGGACAAAAAACGTCCTCACGTAATAATCTAGAATACTGTCTAACACTTGATGGCTTCTCTGTCAAGTCTTCGTCGTCGGTTAGGAACCTGTGTGTGTGTGTGTGTGTGTGTGTGTGTGTGTGTGGGTGTGCTCTTTGATACCAATCTTTCATTTGAAAGTCACGTGTCTAGTATCTGTAAAACCGAATTTTTCCATTTTAAAAATATATATAAATTACGTCATATGCTCTCATTGACAAATGCGGAACAATTAGTTCATGCGTTCATGACCTCAAAGCTAGATTATTGTAATGCTCTACTGGGTGGTTGCCCTGCATGCTTAATAAACAAACTACAGCTGGTCCAAAACGCAGCAGCTCGAGTTCTTACCAGAACCAGGAAGTATGACCATATTAGCCCAGTTCTGTCAACACTGCACTGGCTCCCTATTAAACATCGTATACATTTTAAAATATTGCTGATTACTTATATAGCTCTTAACGCATTATAATCCTTCACGTCTATTGCCATCTCAAAACTCCGGCCAGTTGATAATACCTAGAAGAGAAGATATTGTTGAATAAAGTCATTATTTTAGGTTTTTTTTTTTTGCGCACAAAAAGTATTATTGTCGCTTCATAACATTAAGGCTGAACCACTGTAGTCGCATTAACTATTTCAACAATGCTACCTTTCTGGGCCTTGAAAGTGGCAATGACGTCGCCGCCTATGGCTGGCTCACAAAGCTCTCGTATTTCATCAAAAATATCTTCATTTGTGTTCCGAAGATGAACGAATGTCTTTGGTTTGGAACGACAAGAGGGAAAGAAATTAATGACAGAAATTTCATTTTTAGGTGAACTAACCCTTTAACAGTTAAGGGGATCTCCCATGACAGCACTAGTCAACGCATTTGTTGTTCAGGTTACGTCTTGCGTCTGTAATAATGTCCTTGTTTACAACCTCATTTCAGTCCCTTTCAATTTAAGAGTCTTTGCTTCTGACTCACTCAGAAAGATCTAATGGTGCAATAATGTAACTTTCACTTTCACATAACAAATTTACATAACATATTATTTATTGAACAATAATTTTCAAATGAACAATAATAGCCATTATAAAAGTATAAGAAGTTTGTACAATGGGAGATAAACACAAGCTCAGTTCAGACACAGTTCAGTTAAACGTACGAAGGCAGAACTCTAGTACAGGATTTACGTAAAATTTAAAGTTATGAAACTTAACTTTGCCTTTAGCCAAATTGATTTGCTCTGGAACAAGTAATAGATTAATAAGACCAATGATTGCCCATTTGATCTACCCAGAACTAATTATATCTCATGTTTAACCACTATCTGCATACAATTCCTGAAGGACTGGCCAAGATAAAGCTGTTCTCAGCCAGTTCATACTGAAGTCCTGGAGCTCACATCTGCAAAACGTCTAAGTTCATTCTAACAGCAGGATATTTTCATTATATAAATATCATATTTGAGGTTTAGACAACTCCATTCTCCCACAGATCCTCAGCAGAGACACAAGAACCAGACCAGTCCTCACACAGACACTTCGACCAGCTTCAGCTCCAGACCGGCCTGATCAATACATCTTCAAGCAGAAGAAACTGGATGAATATATGAATGTTGCCGATCCCGATCTGAGCTCTGACCTGTAATGCTGTCTGAATCACAATCACACCGTGTTCGTTTGTTGGCCAGAGGAGAACTGAACTGAGCCTTGTTTCTCCCAAGGGTTTTTCCTGATGGACTTTGGGTTCTTGCCACTTTTGCCTCTGGCTTGCTTAGTTGGGAACACTTCCTATTCAACAATATTATTGATCTGACTGAACTGATGCTGCTGTATGAGAACTGAGCTGCTTTATTAATAAAACTTACTGGCTTCAGCCGAACAATGGCACTATTTTCTTTTAGAGCTGAATTGAACTCTGTTTGCATCATTGAATAATTGTCCTGTTCACTGTAAAGCTGCCTGTTCACTTATACTGCATTGTATAAAGCGCTATAGAAAAACTCTTAAAACTGCATTGCGTGACACAATAAAAGTAGTATATGTAAAACTATGGTGGATTTGCTCCATTGACGCTTGCTGTAAGAAATGCTGCCAGTGTAGATCCGGCAGAAACAAGCGGAGGGATACGAGCAGTGAACCGGTTTCTGTGTGATATTATTAGTAGAATATGGCTGGAAAAGGCTCTCAGCCAATCAGATTCGAGAACAACAAACTGCTGTATAAAGGTTCTTCATGAAACTATCGATGCCAATAAAGAACCTTTATCTTAAAGATTTTACCCACAGTATTTTATTTCATTATTTTCATAATCTTTATTTACAAATAAAAAATCTCACAATTCCAGCCTTACTCAATGTCCTTACTCCTGAAACTGCAGAACAGAACAGAAAACGTACTCGGTTACTAACGTAACCTCGGTTCTCTCTAGAAGAGGGAACGAGTACTGCGTAAGATATCTTACGCTAGGGGAAAATCCTTTTCCGCGAGATATTGAAGCCAAAAATTATCCTTAATTTTGTAATAATGCAAAACGCGTTGCAGCAGCAATGCAGACATAGGCGAGACAGCTCGCGCCCTATTGGCTGCTCTGCGGCAACTGCAGCAGCCTATCGAGCGAGGCCTGGCGTGACGTCAGACCCAATCAGGGCACTTCGCGCCCGCTGCGTCACGTCCCGCCGAAATGGGCGTGGTCTAGGCCTATAAATATCGCTCGCAGGCAGCTATTATCTGGTTTTTCATCATCGAAGCAACCAGAGCGTGTGCATGCACGGCAAGATACGCAGTACTCGTTCCCTCTTCTAGAGAGAACCGAGGTTACGTTAGTAACCGAGTACGTTCTCTTACGAGAGGTCTCTCGTACTGCGTAAGATATCTTACGCTAGGGGACCCAATGTAAAACGCCGTGCATGCTGAGATCTGACACCAAAGACCCAAGGGCGAAAACCCGGGGTACATATAGTGCACAATCACTCAGGGAACTCACAGGGAGTCCGGGAAGAGGGAGGGGTGCAGCCTCACTTTTCCACATATAGTAGCGTCGATGGGACGCGAATTTCATCATACAGACAGGGCGGGGTACGGCCTGAACTGATGGGGAAAATGTGGGTCTTACACAGTTTGCCCAGCTTTATACTGTCGAACATTGAGCTGTGCTCAGCAGACGCAGCATTCTGAGCTGATCGCATCAGGTCAGATAATACTGGTAAATTTAGACCGACAGCAGCCTGGCCTGCAGGGCGGGAACCTCTAGGTTATAAAACCTTATAAATGTAGACAGGGAGGCCCAGCCTGCCGCCATACAAATATCTTGCAAGGCAATCCCACTTGACCAGGCCCACGAAGAGGCCATGCCTCTCGTGGAGTGCGCTCTGACACCCAATGGGCACTGCATGCCCTTGGAGGCGTATGCCAGCGCTATAGCATCAACTATCCATCTGGATAGGCTCTGTTTCGACACGGCTAGTCCCTTAGAACGTCCGCTAAACGAAACAAAAAGCTGCTCCGTCTGTCTGAAAAACAGACGAGCGAGACACATAAGCTCGTAATGCCCTGACTGGGCAAAAGGAGGCTCGCGTCTCTTTCCTCATCAGGGACCGGTAGGGCTGACAGGGAGATAACCTGCGCCCTAAACGGTGTGTTGAGGGATTTTGGAACATAACCGTGCTTAGGTTTGAGTATAACTTTTGAGTCATTGGGCCCAAACTCCATGCACGCCGCGCTCACAGAGAGCGCGTGCAGATCCCCTATGCGCTTCACTGAAGCGAGAGCCAGCAAAAACACCGTCTTGAAAGACAGGTGTTTCAAATCGATTGACTGTAAAGGCTCAAATGGCGCACCTTTCATGGCTTCCAGAACCGTAGAAAGGTCCCATACGGGGACTGAGGGAGGTCTGGGAGGATTCAGTCTCTTAGCTCCTCTAAGGAAGCGGATGACTAAATCGTTCCTTCCTATTGACTGACCAAGCGTTGTTTCTGAGAACGCTGCTATAGCCGCCACATAAACTTTGAGCGTGGAGGGGGCCCTGCCCCCATCCAACAGCTCTTGTAGGAAGGAAAGCACCTCCGTCACACCACAGTTTGTGGGTGACACACCACGGGCTGTGCACCAGCCCGAAAACACCGACCATTTCGAAGAATAGAGTCGTCTTGTAGACGGAGCTCTAGCCTGCGTGATCGTGTTTAATACTCCTTTAGGGAGTCCAACATGTACCCGTTGATGGCCCAGACATGAAGGGACCATAGTTCCGGGTGAGGATGCCAGATCGAGCCGCGGGCCTGTGAGAGGAGATCTCTCCCCATTGGTACTGGCCACGGGGCAGTACTTGCTAACTGCATCACGACTGGGAACCAAGGTTGGTTTTTTCCAGAACGGTGCTACCAGCAGTACTGAGCATCCTTCTTCCCTGATCCGTTCCATCACCTGAGGCAGGAGAGAGACGGGGGGAAAAGCATAGAGCGGGCGGCGGGGCCACACATGGGCCAGCGCGCTCCTGCTCTTGGAGAAAAATTCTTGACAGTGAGCGTTTTCTTGAGACGCAAACAGGTCCACTTCCGCTCTGCCAAATTTCTTCCACAGCAGATGGACTGTCTGTGGGTGTAGAGACCACTCGCCTGCCGGAACATTGTTCCTGGACAGTCTGTCCGGTCCTATATTCAAGATCCCTGGCACGTGCGCTGCTCTGAGCGAGCGCAGGTTGCACTGAGCCCATACCAGGAGGCGTTCTGCCAGCCTGTACAGTTTCTCGGATCTGATGCCGCCCTGGCGATTTATGTAGGACACCACAGACATGTTGTCCGAACGGACCAAGACGTGGTGACCTTTTATTTGGGGACAAAAACGCGTCAGCGCGTTGTCTACTGCCAGCATTTCGAGGCAGTTTATGTGCAGGAGCTTCTCCCGTTCTGACCACTGGCCGAAGAACGGTCTGCCCTCGAGCAGCGCTCCCCATCCCGAGGTGGACGCGTCCGTGGACACCACTTTCACCCTCGAGGAAGTCCCCAGGCTTACACCTGATTGGTACCAGTCGTTCGCTTTCCAGGGTTTCAGAGCTGTAACGCACTTCTGACTGACCCTGAGGCGAAGCAAACCGGGTGCCCACGCTTCGCGTGGGACTCGCGCTTTCAGCCAAAACTGCAGCGGGCGCATGCGGAGCAGACCCAGCTGGAGCACTGACGATGCTGAGGCCATGAGACCTAGCATCTTCTGAAATCTCTTGAGCGGGACAGACGCGCCGCAGCGAAAAGAGTTCGCTGTGCGTCGAATGTCTACCGCGCGCTGTTGTGATAGTCGTGCTATCATGGATAGTGAGTCCAGTTCTGTGCCCAGGAAAGATATTTTCTGACTGGGTGACAGGGAGCTCTTCGCCCAATTGACACTCAGACCCAAATCCTCGAGGTGATCGAGTAAAATGGTCGTGTGTTCTATGAGCACTGCGCGAGATTGCGCTAGAATCAGCCAATCGTCCAAATAGTTCAGCACTCGCATGCCTCTCATTCTGAGGGGTGCGAGCGCCGCATCCATGCACTTCGTAAATGTACGGGGTGCTAGGGACAAACCGAACGGCAGGACTGTGTGCTGATATGCCTGGCCCTCGAAGGCGAATCTCAAATATCGCCTGTGACGTGACGCTATCTGTATTTGAAAATACGCGTCTTTCAGATCTATTGACACAAACCAATCTCCTTGGCGAATCTGCACAAGGATTTGCCTGGTCGTGAGCATCCTGAACTGTCGCTTCACAAGCACTTTGTTCAGTTGCCTTAGATCTAGTATGGGTCTGAGACCCCCGTCTTTTTTCAGTACCAGGAAGTATCTGCTGTATAGCCCTCCTTCGCTCTGAACTTGAGAGAGAGGCTCTATGGCCCCTTTGCTCAATAGTTTCGTCACTTCGGCTCGAAGTAGATGTGCTACTTCTGTTTTTACCGTGGTCTCGACGCGCGCCACCTAGCGGCGAGGGCGTCGGCGAAACTGCAGCGAATAGCCTCTTTCTATAATGTTCAGCACCCACTTCGAAACCCCGGGTAGCTTTGCCCATGCGTCTGCATGGATCGCTAGGGGTTGAATACGAAGCGCGCTCCGCTCGCTCAGCGATGGAGAAGCTTCGGTGTGCTGTAACACAAGCGTGGCGCTCGTGACATTTGAGGCATGGGGCGCGCTGATGACAGCGGGCAGATTGCCCGCGCTCGACTCCTCTGCGGTGGTTAACCGCGAGGGGGAGGGCTGGGCGGTTCCCGTGGGAACTATCATGTCTATGTGTGGATGTGGGCGCGGGACAGCGGGCACATTTATCACACCGAAAGCATCGTTCGCTTGCGTGAAGCGAGTGCACGTTGGTTTCGTTTTTACAGAAACCGTGAGACATGCATAACGTGGTGTTAGTGGGCACATTCACCATGTTTGAAGCGCAATCGGTTTCGCAAGTCGATTCATGTGCGCGAGCCCTGTGTGACGGGCTGTGCTTGTGTGTAGAGATGGGCACTGGGCAGTGGGCATTCTTCTTACACATAAAGCACCATCGGCCGTGGCCGGGACACCAGAAAAATTCACACTTATGAGATTTATCTGGGTAGCCGTAAAAACGGCGTTTGTGTGCAGGCAAGCGGGTGACAGAACCGACTTGTTTACTGCAGGATACACTGGAACAGTCACATTTACTGGAACTGAACGAGCGAGAAGTTGCCATAGAAACAGAGAGCGTCAACATGCTGGCGTTTATTGCAGGCCTGCGTGCATTACAACAGGCTTGTTCACTGCAATATTGACATTTCCAGTCGCCTGAATTCCAGAGGGGAAAGGGAAATGTATAGGAAAAAGGAGGTTGGTCCGTCCGCAGCGGGACCAGAAAAACTCCCTTTTTTCCTTACGCCAGTGACGCACGGAACACCATAGAAACGGTGTTTGGGTGCAGGCGAGCGGGTTGTACAACGCGCTCGTTGGCTGCAAAATACACATCTGCAGTCGCCTTTTCAGGGAACTGACAGAGCGAGCATTGACGGCATAAGAGAGCGTCAACGTGCTGGCGTTTGTTTGCAGGCATGCGTGTATTACAACAGGCTTGCTCACTGCAATACTGACATTTCCAGTCGCCCGAACTTCAGAGGGGAATGAGAAATGTACGAGAAAGAGGAGGTCGGTCCGTCCGCGGGGGGACCAGAAAACGCTCTTTTCTCCTTTCGCCAGTGACGTACGGAAACCATAGAAACGGTGTTTGGGTGCAGGCGAGCGGGTTGTGCAACGCGCTCGTTGGCTGCAAAATGCACGTCTGCAGTCGCTTTTCAGGGAACTGACAGAGCGAAGCATTGGCGGCATAATTTTAACTGCCGCTAGACCGAGGAGCAGTCTCGGAGAAGGATGCCAGGTGAGTCCTCAGAGTCACCATAGGCAGAGCGAGTGCGAGAGCTGCGTGATCAGGAAAAGGGGCGTCTTGAAAAAGACGCCCAGCTCTTTTAGTGCAATGGGAGTGTGTGTCGCGGCGGCGAGCACACACACATACATAAACACAGTAGCAGAGAAAGGATATAATGCCGGAAAGCGCAGCAGGAAGGCAAGGAAGGCGGCGCGGCCAGCGACTTCAGTGACTCGTCCCGCTGAAGGTGCTCTCTTTCAGACGGCGCGGCTTCTTATCCAGCTCCAGCGATGCGTGTGCTTCGCTTGAAGGATGAAAAATCAGATAATAGCTGCCTGCGAGCGGTATTTATAGGCCTAGACC
>NW_028118330.1:30000-32500 GCF_965113295.1 Leuciscus leuciscus | reverse complement strand
TTTTACAATATAGACTGTTTCTATAATGTGATAACAGGAGATTAAAGTAACAGAGATTGTTTTGGCTTTACAGCAGCTCTAGAATAAAGTTATTATCCAGCTAAAGTTAGTTTTTAACTGATTTATTTCCATTGTAAAAATCATTAGTTATTGACTTACAAAACACCGTTTTCAACTGAAAACTTTTAATGCATTCTGGCCGTTCTTTTACACGACAACTGCGTTTTGGTGGCCTGAGAAAGCAAACTATGAAGTAGGTTACGATACCGTTATCATCTCAATATAAACTTCAAAAACATGAATCCCTTCGCAGGGGATGGTCTAGCTGACACAATCTCTGCTGAAACTTCAGGACCGCCTGAATCGTAACCCGCACCTGGGCCACGCCCTTTCACTTCATCACCAAAGTTATAATCCAGAGAGGCACCATTTTCCCACCATTCCATCACCGGGAGTCTCCGATAGTGGGAACTGCAGTCAGGGTGGGGAGAGCCCAGTTTCTATGCAAACTGCAAAAGCTTTCTGGAATACAGGTAGTGAGGGTCTGGAGGAACTCCAGAAGCAAAAACTGTGGAGGATGATGGATCTTTGCAACGTCAGCCAGTGATGTTGGGCAGACGAAGCTGGTCCAGCATTGTATAAACACTGGAGATGCATCGCCTATTCGGCAGCGTGCCTGACGACTATCTGCTGATCCGTGCCTGGAAGAGATGAAGGCTGCAGGAATTATAGAGCCATCGGAAAACCTCACCAGTTGTACTGGTCCCTAAGAAGGAAGGTGGCTGGCGTTTCTGCGTAGGGGTTGGCTAATGATGATCAAAAGGTTTGTGATAGGCAGTTGCAGGCTTTCCTAGGACTAGCATTGCATTTTTTCACATTTGTCCCTGGGTTCACCACTGATGCCGCCAAAGAAAGCACAGCGGTTCCAGTGGGGGCAAGAACAGCAGAAGGCTTTGTGTCACACGCCAGTCTTGGCCACTCTCGACCCTAGATTACCCTTCATTCTGGACACAGACGCCAGCAATGTAGACTTGGGTGCGGATCTTTCCCAGGAGGGGGAAAACCATTACAGTCGGGTCTACAACAGGGCAGAACTTAATTACTGTGTGACCCCACGAGGACTTCTGGCTTTGGTGGAGGCAGTCAGCCATTTACGGCATCACCTCTGTGGTCTTTTGTGATCGGGACAGATCACTCTTCACTGCGTTGGCTGTTGTCCTTCCGGGAGCCAGAGGGACTCGGTGTATAGACCACCTGCAGGAGTTTCAATTCACCATCCAGCATCGCAAGGGGGAAAGTCACCAGAATGCGGACAGGTTGTCAAAGCGTACCTGTGTGGCAACATGCCCACAGTGTGAACGGCTGGCTCTGACTGACAAGACCCCAGAACTGGGAACGGAGGCGTCTTGTTGTGCAGTGCTGCCTGATTCAAATGTAGCACGAGCCGCTGAGCAGTGAAAAGATCCCGAGCTCCAGGTAGTCATTGACTGGGTGGAAGCAGGAAAGAGGCCTACGTGGGAAGAGGTCATGGCTTTTGGACCAGTGGGGAGGGGGCTGTGGTCCATGCGAGATAGCCTGGCATTGAATTCGGGACTGTGCAGAGAGGATTTGTGGAATCTGCAACTGGAGTAACCAAGTGGTAGACAGACGTGCCTAAGTCCCGTCACCATTTGGTTCTGGAGGCAATACATGGACAGCCAGGGGTGGGACATTTTGCAGTGAACAAAATGTTGAAACGAGTTCGGCAGGAGTTATTGGAACACCTGTCGAAGGGATGTGGAGTCCTACTGTCATCGGTGTGGTGGCCAGAGGCCTAAGCTGTTTTCAACCAGGAGGTGGGAACAGTGGTGGATGTCTTGTTGGAAGGCATGTTAGCTCGCTTTGGGGTTCCCACTGAGGTGCATACTGATCAGGGGAGGAACTTTGAGTCACATTCTCTGAGTTCTGCCAGCATCCGGAAGACAAGGACAACTCCCCTGCACCCCCAGAGTGATGGGCTAGTAGAGAGGTACAGTCGAATACTGGCCACCCAGCTGGCCCAGTGTGCGAGCTGGGATCAAAAGGAATGGGATCTTCATTTAACAATGGTCCAGGTAGCAAGTGGGAGGCTCCTGGGGTGCTCTGGATACTCTCGGAGGAGCCGGGCGGGTCTGGGGTTCTTCTGGGTCGGTCTAGGATGGGGGCATCTGAAGATCGCACCATGAACCCTGATCATCGTTTGACTGGCGGAAGGGTTAGGGTTAGGGTTAGGCGCATCAGCCCGATGTGGAGGTGGCCGTGAGTGATGCGGATAAAGTTTGTCTGTCTCATTGCGTTTTGTTGTTTTTGGGAAAGTTAAGACACCTCCTGATACCTGCGTTTTAGATAGTAAACATTCAAGAAATAAACCACAGCCCGTTGGGTGCTTGAAAACCAGATTCTCATCTCCGTCTGTTTCTCCTGGGAAAGTGCACAACATCACAACATGATCGGATGTTCAGTGTTGTCCCTGTTCCTGCTG
>NW_028118330.1:15000-25000 GCF_965113295.1 Leuciscus leuciscus | reverse complement strand
AGTAACGTTCAGAGAATATTCAAAAGTAACGTTCAGAGAACATTCAAAAGTAACGTTCAGAGAACATTCTAAAGTAACAATCAGAGAACATTCTAAAGTAACGTTCAGAGAACATTCTAAAGTAACGTTCAGAGAATATTCTAAAGTAACGTTCAGAGAATATTCAAAAGTAACGTTCAGAGAACATTCTAAAGTAACGTTCAGAGAATATTCAAAAGTAACGTTCAGAGAATATTCAAAAGTAACGTTCAGAGAACATTCTAAAGTAACGTTCAGAGAATATTCTAAAGTAACATTCAGAGAATTCTCAAAAGTAACGTTCAGAGAACATTCAAAAGTAACGATCAGAGAACATTCAAAAGTAACGATCAGAGAACATTCTAAAGTAACATTCAGAGAACATTCTAAAGTAACGTTCATAGAACATTCTAAAGTAACGTTCAGAGAACATTCTAAAGTAACGTTCAGAGAACATTCAGAAGTAACGATCAGAGAACATTCAGAAGTAACAATCAGAGAACATTCTAAAGTAACGTTCAGAGAACATTCTAAAGTAACGTTCAGAGAACATTCTAAAGTAACGTTCAGAGAATATTCAAAAGTAACGTTCAGAGAACATTCAAAAGTAACGTTCAGAGAACATTCTAAAATAACGTTCAGAGAACATTCTAAAGTAACGTTCAGAGAATATTCTAAAGTAACGTTCAGAGAACATTCTAAAGTAACGTTCAGAGAATATTCAAAAGTAACGTTCAGAGAATATTCAAAAGTAACGTTCAGAGAATATTCAAAAGTAACGTTCAGAGAACATTCAAAAGTAACGTTCAGAGAACATTCAAAAGTAACGTTCAGAGAACATTCTAAAGTAACAATCAGAGAATATTCAAAAGTAACGTTCAGAGAATATTCAAAAGTAACGTTCAGAGAATATTCAAAAGTAACGTTCAGAGAACATTCAAAAGTAACGTTCAGAGAACATTCAAAAGTAACGTTCAGAGAACATTCAAAAGTAACGTTCAGAGAACATTCTAAAGTAACAATCAGAGAACATTCTAAAGTAACATTCAGAGAATATTCAAAAGTAACGTTCAGAGAATATTCAAAAGTAACGTTCAGAGAACATTCTAAAGTAACGTTCAGAGAACATTCTAAAGTAACGTTCAGAGAATATTCAAAAGTAACGTTTAGAGAACATTAAAGGAGAAGTTCACTTTTAAAATGAAAATTCTGTCATCATATACTCACCCTCATGTTGTTTCAAAGCTGTATGAATTTCTTTCTTATGCTGAACAGAAAGGAAGATATCTAGAAGAATATCAGTAACCAGACAGTTTTTGGGTCCCAATGACTTCCATAGTATATTTTTTTCCTACTATGGAAGTCATTGGGACCCAAAAACTGTCTGGTTACTGATATTCTTCTAGATATCTTCCTTTCTGTTCAGCAGAAGAAAGAAATTCATACAGCTTTGAAACAACATGAGGGTGAGTATATGATGACAGAATTTTCATTTTAAAAGTGAACTTCTCCTTTAAAGGGAAGCTAAATGTTCTTAGATTTTTTTATTTTTTTTTGTAGGTGTGTCACCAGTAAAGGAACTGTAGAGAAACTGACTGAACTTTGAACAAACGTATGAAATCACTCATGTGTCTCTGATCCCGATGATGAAAGAGCATCGAGACACGCAGATGAAGAGCCCTCGAGTGAGTGTGTGTGGGAGAGAGTGTGTGTGAGTGTGTATGAGCGTGTGTGTGTGTGTGTGTGTGTGTGTGTGTGTGTGTGTGTGTGTGTGTGTGTGTGTGTGTGTGTGTGTGTGTGTGTGTGAAAGAGTGTGTGTGTGAGAGTGACAGTGTGTGTGAAAGAGTGTGTGTGAAAGTGTGTGTGTGTGTGTGTGCGTGTGAGAGAGAGAGAGAGAGAGAGTGTGTGAGTGCATGTGTGTGTGAGTGCATGTGTGTGTGAGAGAGTGTGTGTGTGTATGTGTGTGTGAGAGAGTGTGTGTGTGTGTGTGTGTGTGTGTGTGTGTGTGTGTGTGTGTGTGTGTGTGTGTGTGTGTGTGAGAGAGAGTGTGTGTGTGTGTGTGTGTGTGTGTGTGTGTGTGTGTGTGTGTGTGTGTGTGTGTGTGTGTGTGTGTGTGTGTGTGTGTGTGTGTGTGAGTGTGTGCTCTTTGATACCAATCTTTCATTTGAAAGTCACGTGTCTAGTATCTGTAAAACCGCATTTTTCCATCTTAAAAATATATCTAAATTACGCCATATGCTCTCATTGACAAATGCGGAACAATTAGTTAATGTATTCATGACCTCAAGGCTAGATTATTGTAATGCTCTACTGGGTGGTTGCCCTGCACGCTTAATAAACTACAGCTGGTCCAAAACCCAGCAGCTCGAGTTCTTACCAGAACCAGGAAGTATGACCATATTAGCCCGGTTCTGTCAACACTGCATTGGCTCCCTATTAAACATCGTATACATTTTAAAATATTGCTGATTACTTACAAAGCACTAAATGGTTTAGCTCCGCAGTACTTGAGCGAGCTCTTAACGCATTATAGTCCTTCACGTCTATTGCGATCTCAAAACTCCGGCCAGTTGATAATACCTAGAATATCAATATCGACTGCTGGCGGTAGATCCTTCTCCTATTTAGCACCAAAACTCTGGAACAGTCTTCCTAACATTGTCCGGGAAGCAGACACACTCTGTCAGTTCAAAGCTAGACTAAAGACACATCTCTTTGACCTAGCATTCACATAAAACATTATACATTATACATTTCTATTATTCAAATCAGTTAAATGATTATTAGGCTGCATAGATTAGGTCATCCGGAACCGGGAACCGGGAACACTTCAGCCTGTCTCATAAAAAACGCAGACGCTCATGTATGATCTGAATCCTGAGCACACATCTATCATTCTGCTAAGTCGAAACTCTAAACAAACACTGATTATAATAATGAAGCTCTGGTCTGTGAAACAACATCTACACAAGAACATTCGACACTTCTAGACAAACACACTCAATAAAGCACTCACATGTTCACAGGAACCGACACACATCGTCCAGCTCATATCAGAGAATCTGATGGTGTCATCAGGGTTCATGTTCCTCACAAAGCTCTCGGTCATTAAACAGAGCTGTGTTCACACACACACACACACACACACACACACACACACACACACACACACACACACACACACACACACGTCATCTGTCATTTATTAGGCAGCAGCACCTTCATTAAACACAGCACACACCACACACACACACACACACACACACACACACACAACAGGCCGACGCTCATCTCTGCTCTCTGCAGGACCTGGACTTTATAAAACACCCCGTGAATCACAGCGGCGGCCATTAGAGGAGAAACTTTCTTCCCAAGGACACAGAAAAGACTCAGTTTCACGAGGAGCATCTGGCAGATTCTGGACGCATGAACTGAGAACATCAGCACTCAGAGATCTGGACTTCATTCAGTCAGAACGAGATGAGCGCCAGAATCAGTGCTGTGTCAAATCAACTGTATCAATGGGATAAACACAGAGAACCTGAAGAACTACAGAGAGAGAGACAGACACTAGTGAAAGGGAAGCCCCGCCCACACCCAGAAGCCCCACCCACACTCACACCTCATTGGTCCAGACATCTGCTCAACACAGCTGGAACATCAAAGACATTTGATTCATCGTATCACATTTAATTCAACATGTGACTGGCTGTTTCTTTGTAATTAATTGTGAAATTTACTAGCAATTTCCGAGTGAAAATGAAATATATGTATATAATATTCATTAAGATCTATATCAAAATATCTTTTCTATTTTCTGCTTCTCTGCTGTGAATCAAAGGCAACTCTAATGATTTCATTAAGAGCCGGTGAATAACAAATGCTGCTTTAATTAGGCCTTAGAAAAAGTCCTTTTTGTTCACAAGCCTCATGTTTTATGTTCCTTCAGAAGTTACTCATCAGAAAATCTGTGAAGTTTTTTTTAGTGCAATAATAATGAAATGAAGGAAGCAGGAGCATCTATCAAACATCATAAAGCTCTGGGAATCACTGATGGAACAAAGAAATTGAGTGTCAGCTGAGGTCTGCTGAACACGCTGGATGAACACCAGTCCTCGCCAGTGACCAGCAGCAACTGTTTAAGGAACATATGTGGAATATTCCTCGCTTTATGACACCAGAATGAACATTTGTGGAACAAACTCTCAATGGTGCTTCCAGATGGACACTGATTCTGACTGTAATCTGGGTGCATAAGTTTACACCCCCCGCAGAATCAGAACGACGTTGATCATTTTCGAAATATAAGAGTGATGCCATTTAGTTTTTTATTTAGCACCGCCCTCATGAAGCTCTTCCACAGATATTTACCTCACAGACACAGTAATAACTCCTTATAACAATAATACTCTCCTTGGATCTTCTGTTGTCCTCCGGGTTTCTGAGGGGGGAGTAAACTTATGCACTCATCTGGACATATTTGAGACTTTATGTAAATACTTTGATTATTGTCATGGCACAATGGAGACTGTTCATGAGTGATTCCTTATGAGACTTAAACCCGCACCCATCCGCTTCATCGCGCAGGAAAACGAGAGACTCGCGGTCGACGGTCCATCAGTGTTTGCTGTCGCATCCCAGAGAAAACAAAGGAAAGAGCGTCTCTCGTCTGTACGTGTCTCTGCTGATCAAACGTTTCAGGTCTGACTCGTGTGTGTGTGTGTGTGTGTGTGTGTGTGTGTGTGTGTGTGTGTGTGTGTGTGTGTGAGTGTGTGTGTGTGTGTGTGTGTGTGTGTGTGTGAGTGTGTGTGTGAGTGAACACAGGAAGGGTTTCTTCAGTGTTTGTGAAGTTCTGCTCACTGCAGGGAGTCAGAAATCCTCCTGAAGCCTGAGGAGCTTCGACTCTGATCTCTGACGGATCAAACCGACAGCAGATCCCAACACAGCCATCAATAACTGAGTGTTTGTGTCTGTTTGTACAGTTATGAAAGCTTAAGTGTGTGTGTGTGTTTGAGGTTCTACCTTCATTGTGTCACATAATCTCCCCATAATGACTGAAATCATCTTCAAGGCGAGTCTCCACGAGGAAACAGATTCATAAACATAATAAATAATGAAAAACTACAAACGCTGTGAGAGTTTAGAGGAGACATTATCAGCTACAGTAGAATCAAATCTCCATTAGGGCAGAAAAACAGACCATATTCGAGTCTATCACTAATTGCACATTTGTTCAGATCAGATGGTTGTTTTATATTCATATCTGAGATAATTGGAAGTTTTACCAGGGCTTTCATCTATTCTATTCTGCCGTAACATTCCTCACATTACAGAAATAGAGCAACACATAGGTCAAATGTCCGTCATGGAGACCTCCCTGATGAAGGATCTGAGGATCTGAGGATCAGAGGGAGAGGATCTGAAGGAGAGGATCTGAGGATCTGAGGGAGAGGATCTGAGGATCTGAGGATCTGAGGATCTGAGGGAGAGGATCTGAGGATCTGAGGATCTGAGGATCTGAGGATCAGAGGATCAGAGGGAGAGGATCTGAAGGAGAGGATCTGAGGATCTGAGGGAGAGGATCTGAGGATCTGAGGATCTGAGGGAGAGGATCTGAGGATCTGAAGGAGAGGATCTGAGGATCTGAGGATCTGAAGGAGAGGATCTGAAGGAGAGGATCTGAAGGAGAGGGTCTGAAGGAGAGGATCTGAAGGAGAGGATCTGAGGATCTGAAGGAGAGGATCTGAGGATCTGAAGGAGAGGATCTGAAGGAGAGGATCTGAAGGAGAGGATCTGAGGATCTGAGGGAGAGGATCTGAGGATCTGAAGGAGAGGATCTGAAGGAGAGGATCTGAGGGAGAGGATCTGAGGATCTGAGGGAGAGGATCTGAGGATCTGAAGGAGAGGATCTGAAGGAGGGGGTCTGAAGGAGAGGATCTGAAGGAGAGGATCTGAAGGAGAGGATCTGAGGATCTGAGGGAGAGGATCTGAGGATCTGAAGGAGAGGATCTGAAGGAGAGGATCTGAAGGAGAGGATCTGAGGGAGAGGATCTGAGGATCTGAGGGAGAGGATCTGAGGATCTGAAGGAGAGGATCTGAAGGAGAGGATCTGAAGGAGGGGGTCTGAAGGAGAGGATCTGAAGGAGAGGATCTGAGGATCTGAGGGAGAGGATCTGAGGATCTGAAGGAGAGGATCTGAAGGAGAGGATCTGAGGATCTGAAGGAGAGGATCTGAAGGAGAGGATCTGAGGATCTGAGGATCTGAAGGAGAGGATCTGAAGGAGAGGATCTGAAGGAGAGGATCTGAGGGAGAGGATCTGAGGATCTGAAGGAGAGGATCTGAAGGAGAGGATCTGAGGATCTGAAGGAGAGGATCTGAGGGAGAGGATCTGAGGATCTGAAGGAGAGGATCTGAGGATCTGAAGGAGAGGATCTGAAGGAGAGGATCTGAGGGAGAGGATCTGAGGATCTGAAGGACAGGATCAGAAGGAGAGGATCTGAGGATCTGAAGGAGAGGATCTGAGGATCTGAAGGAGAGGATCTGAGGGAGAGGATCTGAAGGAGAGGATCTGAGGGAGAGGATCTGAGGATCTGAAGGAGAGGATCTGAAGGAGAGGATCTGAGGATCTGAAGGAGAGGATCTGAAGGAGAGGATCTGAGGATCTGAAGGAGAGGATCTGAAGGAGAGGATCTGAGGATCTGTCAGCGCGAATCGGATCCACATTTACAGGTCGATTTCTGTCCTTTGCCATCAATGCTTGTCAGATTGTATGATATGTGATTTTGTGTAAAAGCCACTAAAGACTGAAGAAATCCTGTAATGCCTGGCTCACACTACAGGAGTTTTAGGCCGATTTATGCCCGATTTCCCCCTCCCGAGAATCGGAGAAAAAATCTTGTCGAGGACCTTGATCGGTTCCGATGTTCGGCGCAGATTATCTGGTAATGTGAGGTGTTCACAGATCGAATCTTGCACCTCCCGATCTGCTCTCACACAAATCGGGCTCGCCCCGATCATATCAAACATGTTTGATATTTAAGATTTTAAATCGGGATGAGCAAGTCTGTGATTACGTCAGTGCTGTCAAAATAGCCAGGAAACAAGTAGGGCTGTCGTGCTGAAGGAATTTCCCTTGAGATAATTTTGAGTGACTCAACTCGATATGCGTTTTTATCTCCATTTATTTATTGCTAAATAAATGAGTGTTACACTGTGGTCAGCAGGCACAAAGGCGAGTACATGTTCATGAAACCGAAAGTAAAAAGCGCGTTAAAACGAAGTGGATTAAAATGAAGATACAACACGTCAAAATAATGGTCGGGGGTCCACATAATATAATAAACACAACATAAACATGACAATGAGCTTGTTAGACCATTGTTATATAACAGTTAATTCCTTGAATCTCACTTTACGAGAGGCTTTCTGCTGATATTTTTACCAGTATTGACATTGAAAGTCTCTGCGCATTAGAGACTGTCACTCAGTCATTAAACTGTTCTTTCAACGGAAATGTAAAAATGCGGATGCATTCACAGATAGGTGCTAGATGTAATGAAACAAGCTGTTAATTATTTTAATATTTAATTTAAACTTTGAGCTCCACTTTACAAGACTCTGAGCAGGACAACGCTAAAGCTGATGCGTCACTCCATGATCAACGCCGGCATTGATTTATTGTATTGACCAGCGCTGACGCCATTCATGAGAAATATCCTTAAAAGGATGATTTTTGAAAGATTTCGCTTTCCTTGGTCAGGGCTTCCTTTTCACCAATATGACTTGATATGAAGGCACACCCGTCGTTTTGGGCGGCCAGGGGGCTGTGGCCGCCCCCAAAAATGCTTGTGTTTTTTTGTGCTATTTGTTAAAATATTATAATGTTATTTTTTTCCATTTAGGCTATGTTGATTATGAAAAGTGAACAGCACGAGTAAGATATGATGTGCAATGTATCGGGAGACATAGAGTGGGTCAGACATGATTTTGACCACTTCATTACGTTTTGCTTTGTAGAAAGCCTTTCTTTAAAGTGAATTTCGTTTTGTATAAATTGTTTCTTAATTTATATAATTTTTTTATCAACCAATTGCCAATTGCCTGGAAGCAAATATAGCAGACAATAATCATGCAACATGACATAGAGGCGCCTGCGCTGTCACTTGCATTGCTCGTGAACTGGAGCGCATCTCATCATAAATTAACCGAAACTCAGTGTATGCCTCACAGACATGAGAAATACATCGAATCTTTAAATGTCTTTAAACGAAACAATTCAAAACGAAAAGAAATAGGCTACTCTCTGATTATGTAATCCATGTGCATTTCTCTCTATATAGGCGCGTTCACTACGGAGATGGCGATCGTCAACTTCATCTTTGCAGCCGACAGAAAACACTAGTTTATTAATAAAATCAATGCACGCGTCACCGGATTTACAAATGCACATCTAGCTTGTTGCACGCTTGTTGTCGAAATAACGAGATATTATGTTGAAATAACATTATTAGCCTAATAATAATAAATCTTTAATCAATATTTGATTGAATGCTGAATGCTGTGCTTGGTCAATTTAATAAAATTAATACTTTAATTGTGACAATTAAAATAATTGAATATTAAATATTAAGTGGCCAATTTTTGTAATATGGGCTCGGGTAGGGTCGGGCTTGATTTTTTTGGGCCCGATCTAAGCTCTTAACTCAAAGTACCGGTAGGTTCTTTGTGCGTGTGTGTGTGTGTGTGTGTGTGTCTCATGGCAATGCATGTCCCATATGTTTCCATGCTTTTCCACTTCAGATCTGCTGCTTGAGATCACGTGAGGCGCTTCCTCTGGCACGATAATCTTAATAACATTTTGTAGTGTGTGGTGCACCGCGATTTTCAAACCTTGTAGTGTGAGCATGTTTAAGATTTGAGGGACGAAAATCTGCAAAGATTCTCCTTAAGTGTGTGCTGCAACCAGATTTCAAAATCGGTTAGGATTTTAAAACTCCTGTAGTGTGAGCCAGGCATAAGATTAACTAAAGTAACTCCGAGTCAAATCATAGCTGAAATCCACACTTATAATGGAATTTAGCCCCATTTATACTTAAGTATTACTATTCTATAAATATATAAAGACTCATTAAGACCTACACTGCATTATAACAACAGTTATAGTTACATTTATATATATTTTTTGTGTGTTTTGTTTTGTTTTTAAATGTCCTTATAAGTCATGCATTTGCAATGTGTACTATTGCTTATAGCAGTTTGAAATGATACTGTAAAAATATTGTTCTGCTAGTATGTAACAAAGATTTAAAAAAAATTCAACTGTTTGTATGAATGATTTCAGTTTTTTTCCCATTATTTTATTATTGTTTGTTATTACATTTACAAATAAACAACTTAAAATATGTATAATGAGCCCATCTTCATGATTTCTTAACACTTGCTTTAGTAAAATGGCATTGTATGTTTTCACTTAAAGCCTTCAGTGATGCCTCTATAGAGATTAGTAACAGGACTATCACTCACAAGAAGCATTTACAAGAACAACACGACTATTAATAACAATACATTCACTTATTTGACAGAAATAAATCTGAATAACTAAAAAGTCATTGTAGCTATAATATAATAATATTATAGTAATGCAGGTTGCATCTTTATAAATACAGTTATGGAACCATACGAGTGACTAATGAACACTAATACATCAGTGTGTAATGGATTGTGAGCATGCACATTGAAAAAGCAAATGCATGACTTATAATATAAATGTAACTATAACTGTTCTTATAATGCAGTAAAGGTCTTATATTTATGGAATATTAATACCTACTTATAAATGAGTATAAATGGGGCTATAAAGCATAAGCATGGGCTTGATAGAAAGAGTTACTGAAATTTCATGTGACTTCAGAAGTGATTCCCTCAATGTCCAGCAGATTACAGTCTCGTCTCTGAACATCTGCGTCTTCATCCACACGTTAG
>NW_028118330.1:5000-7500 GCF_965113295.1 Leuciscus leuciscus | reverse complement strand
AACCTTCAGTCTGAGTGTGTTTACACCTGTGAACCTTCAGTCTGAGTGTGTTTACACCCGTGAACCTTCAGTCTGAGTGTGTGTACACCCATGAACCTTCAGTCTGAGTTCAGTCTGAGTGCGTTTACACCCGTGAACCTTCAGTCTGAGTGTTTACATCCATGAACCTTCAGTCTGAGTGTGTTTACACCTGTGAACTTTCAGTCTGAGTGCGTTTACACCCGTGAACCTTCAGTCTGAGTGTGTACACCTGTGAACCTTCATTCTGAGTGTGTTTACACCCATGAACCTTCAGTCTGAGTGCATTTATACCCGTGAACCTTCAGTCTGAGTGTGTTTACACCCATGAACCTTCAGTCTGAGTGTGTTTACACCTGTGAACCTTCAGTCTGAGTTCAGTCTGAGTGTGTTTACACCCATGAACCTTCAGTCTGAGTTCAGTCTAAGTGTGTTTACACCCATGCACCTTCAGTCTGAGTGCGTTTACACCCGTGAACCTTCAGTCTGAGTGTGTTTACACCCGTGAACCTTCAGTCTGAGTGCATTTATACCCGTGAACCTTCAGTCTGAGTGTGTTTACATCCATGAACCTTCAGTCTGAGTGTGTTTACACCTGTGAACCTTCAGTCTGAGTGTGTTTACACCCATGAACCTTCAGTCTGAGTGTGTTTACACCTGTGAACCTTCAGTCTGAGTGTTTACACCCATGAACCTTCAGTCTGAGTGTGTTTACACCTGTGAACCTTCAGTCTGAGTTCAGTCTGAGTGTGTTTACACCCATGAACCTTCAGTCTGAGTTCAGTCTGAGTGTGTTTACACCCATGAACCTTCAGTCTGAGTGCGTTTACACCCATGAACCTTCAGTCTGAGTGTGTGTACACCTGTGAACCTTCAGTCTGAGTGCGTTTACACCTGTGAACATTCAGTCTGAGTGTGTTTACACCCGTGAACCTTCAGTCTGAGTGCGTTTACACCTGTGAACTTTCAGTCTGAGCGTGTTTACACCCATGAACCTTCAGTCTGAGTTCAGTCTGAGTGTGTTTACACCCGTGAACCTTCAGTCTATGTTTGTTTACTCCCGTGAACCTTCAGTCTGAGTGCGTTTACACCAGTGAACCTTCAGTCTGAGTTCAGTCTGACTGTGTTTACACCCATGAACCTTCAGTCTGTGTGTGTACACCCGTGAACCTTCAGTCTGAGTTCAGTCTGAGTGTGTGTACACCTGTGAACCTTCAGTCTGAGTGTGTACACCCATGAACCTTCAGTCTGAGTGCGTTTACACCCGTGAACCTTCAGTCTGAGTGCGTTTACACCTGTGAACCTTCAGTCTGTGTTTTTACACTTGTGAACCTTCAGTCTGAGTTCAGTCTGAGTGTGTTTACACCTGTGAACCTTCAGTCTGAGTGTGTTTACACCTGTGAACCTTCAGTCTGAGTTCAGTCTGAGTGTGTTTACACCCATGAACCTTCAGTCTGAGCGTGTTTACACCCATGAACCTGCAGTCTGAGTTCAGTCTGAGTGTGTTTACACCCGTGAACCTTCAGTCTGAGTGCGTTTACACCCTTGAACCTTCAGTCTGAGTGTGTGTACACCAGTGAACCTTCAGTCGGAGTGCGTTTACACCCGTGAACCTTCAGTCTGAGTGTGTGTACACCTGTGAACCTTCAGTCTGAGTTCATTCTGAGTGTGTTTACACCCGTGAACCTTCAGTCTGAGTGTGTGTACACCTGTGAACCTTAAGTCTTCAGTCAGTCTGAGTGTGTTTACACCCGTGAACCTTCAGTCTGAGTGTGTGTACACCCGTGAACCTTCAGTCTGAGTGTGTTTACACCCGTGAACCTTCAGTCTGAGTGTGTGTACACCTGTGAACCTTCAGTCTGAGTTCAGTCTGACTGTGTTTACACCCATGAACCTTCAGTCTCTGTGTGTACACCCGTGAACCTTCAGTCTGAGTGTGTGTACACCCGTGAACCTTCAGTCTGAGTTCAGTCTGAGTGTGTTTACACCCGTGAACCTTCAGTCTGAGTGTTTTTACACCTGTGAACCTTCAGTCTGAGTTCAGTCTGAGTGTGTTTACACCTGTGAACCTTCAGTCTGAGTGTGTTTACACCTGTGAACCTTCAGTCTGAGTTCAGTCTGAGTGTGTTTACACCCGTGAACCTTCAGCCTGAGTTCAGTCTGAGTGTGTTTACACCCGTGAACCTTCAGTCTGAGTGTGTGTACACCTATGAACCTTTAGTCTGAGTACAGTCTGAGTGTGTGTACACCTGTGAACCTTCAGTCTGAGTTCAGTCTGAGTGTGTGTACACCTGTGAACCTTCAGTCTGAGTTCAGTCTGAGTGTTTACACCCGTGAACCTTCAGTCTGAGTACGTTTACACCTGTGAACCTTCAGTCTGAGTTCAGTCTGAGTGTGTTTACACCTGTGAACCTTCAGTCTGAGTTCAGTCTGAGTGTGTTTACACCCGTGAACCTTCAGTCTGAGTGTGTTTACACCTGTG
>NW_028118331.1:0-63348 GCF_965113295.1 Leuciscus leuciscus | reverse complement strand
TAAAACACACCGTTGCAGATATATGGACAGTTAAGATTCGGCCAATCAGATGCCCTTTATGCAAATGAGGGTGGTTACTAATGAGGGTGAAAGTCGTTTTTACCTCCCTACCTATATGCCATTTTAACCCTAACCTAACCTAACCATAGCCCCAAACTAACCCTAAACCCAAACTAACCATTAGTCCAAAGACTACTTTCAATATTTAACACAAAACAATAAAAAAATATGAACAAACAGTCGATCAAACTCATCTATCCATCTATCCATCTATCCATCTATCCATCTATCTATCCATCCATCCATCCATCACTCCATCACTCCATCACTCCATCCATCCATGTATAACACAGGCCTAAAAACATTCACTTTTTCAAACAAAAACTTTTTTTTTTTTAACAAAAAGTTGTTTAAACTCATGTATCTATATATTCATCTATTCATCTATCTATCTATTTATCTATCTATCCATCCATCCATCCATCCATCCATCACTCCATCCATCCATGTATAACACAGGCCTAAAAACATTCACTTTTTCAAACAAAAACATATTTTTTTTAACAAAAAGTGGTTTAAACTCATGTATCTATATATTCATCTATTCATCTATCTATCCATCCATCCATCCATCCATCCATCACTCCATCACTCCATCCATCAATGTAACACAGGCCTAAAAAACATTCACTTTTTCAAACAAAAACATTTTTTTTAACAAAAACATTTTTTTTAACAAAAAGTTGTTTCAACTCATGTACCTATCTATCCATCCATCCATCCATCCATCCATCCATCCATCCATCCATCCATCCATCCATCCATCACTCCATCCATCAATCTATCTATAGAAATAGACACTTACCTGTCAGCATTGGTGCTGTTTCAGCACTCGTGCTGATATGCACGGCAAATGCAACCATTTTGCATTGACAGGTGAACAGCTGGGGGAAAACTCAAGTTCAGTTTGCGTCAGGGCGTCTGCATGGATGCAGGGTCAAAGGCCAAAGGCCTGGCACGCTACCTCACCTAACCAGCTAAACCTACCCACCACCTGCACAAAAAAACAGAAAACAAAACCAAAAAACACTGACCACTGGCGGGACCTACACAGACCCTACCCAAAATATACCAGGATAGACCACCCCTATATAAAATAACCCTAGATACAACAGCAATTTATAAAATAGACCCCTGTTAAAAAAAAACAAATCTAAAAAATAAAGTGCAGTACCGTGTCTACACACCTGGTGGCGCTAGAGGCGCACCAAACCACCACCAGTCGACTAGCCATACATCAATTACTATATAAACCAAGTTTCGTACAGATAAAACACACCGTTGCAGATATATGGACAGTTAAGATTCGGCCAATCAGATGCCCTTTATGCAAATGAGGGTGGTTACTAATGAGGGTGAAAGTCGTTTTTACCTCCCTACCTATATGCCATTTTAACCCTAACCTAACCTAACCATAGCCCCAAACTAACCCTAAACCCAAACTAACCATTAGTCCAAAGACTACTTTCAATATTTAACACAAAACAATAAAAAAATATGAACAAACAGTCGATCAAACTCATCTATCCATCTATCCATCTATCCATCTATCCATCTATCTATCCATCCATCCATCCATCACTCCATCACTCCATCACTCCATCCATCCATGTATAACACAGGCCTAAAAACATTCACTTTTTCAAACAAAAACTTTTTTTTTTTTAACAAAAAGTTGTTTAAACTCATGTATCTATATATTCATCTATTCATCTATCTATCTATTTATCTATCTATCCATCCATCCATCCATCCATCCATCACTCCATCCATCCATGTATAACACAGGCCTAAAAACATTCACTTTTTCAAACAAAAACATATTTTTTTTAACAAAAAGTGGTTTAAACTCATGTATCTATATATTCATCTATTCATCTATCTATCCATCCATCCATCCATCCATCCATCACTCCATCACTCCATCCATCAATGTAACACAGGCCTAAAAAACATTCACTTTTTCAAACAAAAACATTTTTTTTAACAAAAACATTTTTTTTAACAAAAAGTTGTTTCAACTCATGTACCTATCTATCCATCCATCCATCCATCCATCCATCCATCCATCCATCCATCCATCCATCCATCCATCACTCCATCCATCAATCTATCTATAGAAATAGACACTTACCTGTCAGCATTGGTGCTGTTTCAGCACTCGTGCTGATATGCACGGCAAATGCAACCATTTTGCATTGACAGGTGAACAGCTGGGGGAAAACTCAAGTTCAGTTTGCGTCAGGGCGTCTGCATGGATGCAGGGTCAAAGGCCAAAGGCCTGGCACGCTACCTCACCTAACCAGCTAAACCTACCCACCACCTGCACAAAAAAACAGAAAACAAAACCAAAAAACACTGACCACTGGCGGGACCTACACAGACCCTACCCAAAATATACCAGGATAGACCACCCCTATATAAAATAACCCTAGATACAACAGCAATTTATAAAATAGACCCCTGTTAAAAAAAAACAAATCTAAAAAATAAAGTGCAGTACCGTGTCTACACACCTGGTGGCGCTAGAGGCGCACCAAACCACCACCAGTCGACTAGCCATACATCAATTACTATATAAACCAAGTTTCGTACAGATAAAACACACCGTTGCAGATATATGGACAGTTAAGATTCGGCCAATCAGATGCCCTTTATGCAAATGAGGGTGGTTACTAATGAGGGTGAAAGTCGTTTTTACCTCCCTACCTATATGCCATTTTAACCCTAACCTAACCTAACCATAGCCCCAAACTAACCCTAAACCCAAACTAACCATTAGTCCAAAGACTACTTTCAATATTTAACACAAAACAATAAAAAAATATGAACAAACAGTCGATCAAACTCATCTATCCATCTATCCATCTATCCATCTATCCATCTATCTATCCATCCATCCATCCATCACTCCATCACTCCATCACTCCATCCATCCATGTATAACACAGGCCTAAAAACATTCACTTTTTCAAACAAAAACTTTTTTTTTTTTAACAAAAAGTTGTTTAAACTCATGTATCTATATATTCATCTATTCATCTATCTATCTATTTATCTATCTATCCATCCATCCATCCATCCATCCATCACTCCATCCATCCATGTATAACACAGGCCTAAAAACATTCACTTTTTCAAACAAAAACATATTTTTTTTAACAAAAAGTGGTTTAAACTCATGTATCTATATATTCATCTATTCATCTATCTATCCATCCATCCATCCATCCATCCATCACTCCATCACTCCATCCATCAATGTAACACAGGCCTAAAAAACATTCACTTTTTCAAACAAAAACATTTTTTTTAACAAAAACATTTTTTTTAACAAAAAGTTGTTTCAACTCATGTACCTATCTATCCATCCATCCATCCATCCATCCATCCATCCATCCATCCATCCATCCATCCATCCATCCATCCATCCATCCATCACTCCATCCATCAATCTATCTATAGAAATAGACACTTACCTGTCAGCATTGGTGCTGTTTCAGCACTCGTGCTGATATGCACGGCAAATGCAACCATTTTGCATTGACAGGTGAACAGCTGGGGGAAAACTCAAGTTCAGTTTGCGTCAGGGCGTCTGCATGGATGCAGGGTCAAAGGCCAAAGGCCTGGCACGCTACCTCACCTAACCAGCTAAACCTACCCACCACCTGCACAAAAAAACAGAAAACAAAACCAAAAAACACTGACCACTGGCGGGACCTACACAGACCCTACCCAAAATATACCAGGATAGACCACCCCTATATAAAATAACCCTAGATACAACAGCAATTTATAAAATAGACCCCTGTTAAAAAAAAACAAATCTAAAAAATAAAGTGCAGTACCGTGTCTACACACCTGGTGGCGCTAGAGGCGCACCAAACCACCACCAGTCGACTAGCCATACATCAATTACTATATAAACCAAGTTTCGTACAGATAAAACACACCGTTGCAGATATATGGACAGTTAAGATTCGGCCAATCAGATGCCCTTTATGCAAATGAGGGTGGTTACTAATGAGGGTGAAAGTCGTTTTTACCTCCCTACCTATATGCCATTTTAACCCTAACCTAACCATAGCCTCAAACTAACCCTAAACCCAAACTAACCATTAGTCCAAAGACTACTTTCAATATTTAACACAAAACAATAAAAAAATATGAACAAACAGTCGATCAAACTCATCTATCCATCTATCCATCTATCCATCTATCCATCTATCTATCCATCCATCCATCCATCCATCCATCACTCCATCACTCCATCACTCCATCCATCCATGTATAACACAGGCCTAAAAACATTCACTTTTTCAAACAAAAACTTTTTTTTTTTTAACAAAAAGTTGTTTAAACTCATGTATCTATATATTCATCTATTCATCTATCTATCTATTTATCTATCTATCCATCCATCCATCCATCCATCCATCACTCCATCCATCCATGTATAACACAGGCCTAAAAACATTCACTTTTTCAAACAAAAACATATTTTTTTTAACAAAAAGTGGTTTAAACTCATGTATCTATATATTCATCTATTCATCTATCTATCCATCCATCCATCCATCCATCCATCACTCCATCACTCCATCCATCAATGTAACACAGGCCTAAAAAACATTCACTTTTTCAAACAAAAACATTTTTTTTAACAAAAACATTTTTTTTAACAAAAAGTTGTTTCAACTCATGTACCTATCTATCCATCCATCCATCCATCCATCCATCCATCCATCCATCCATCCATCCATCCATCCATCACTCCATCCATCAATCTATCTATAGAAATAGACACTTACCTGTCAGCATTGGTGCTGTTTCAGCACTCGTGCTGATATGCACGGCAAATGCAACCATTTTGCATTGACAGGTGAACAGCTGGGGGAAAACTCAAGTTCAGTTTGCGTCAGGGCGTCTGCATGGATGCAGGGTCAAAGGCCAAAGGCCTGGCACGCTACCTCACCTAACCAGCTAAACCTACCCACCACCTGCACAAAAAAACAGAAAACAAAACCAAAAAACACTGACCACTGGCGGGACCTACACAGACCCTACCCAAAATATACCAGGATAGACCACCCCTATATAAAATAACCCTAGATACAACAGCAATTTATAAAATAGACCCCTGTTAAAAAAAAACAAATCTAAAAAATAAAGTGCAGTACCGTGTCTACACACCTGGTGGCGCTAGAGGCGCACCAAACCACCACCAGTCGACTAGCCATACATCAATTACTATATAAACCAAGTTTCGTACAGATAAAACACACCGTTGCAGATATATGGACAGTTAAGATTCGGCCAATCAGATGCCCTTTATGCAAATGAGGGTGGTTACTAATGAGGGTGAAAGTCGTTTTTACCTCCCTACCTATATGCCATTTTAACCCTAACCTAACCATAGCCTCAAACTAACCCTAAACCCAAACTAACCATTAGTCCAAAGACTACTTTCAATATTTAACACAAAACAATAAAAAAATATGAACAAACAGTCGATCAAACTCATCTATCCATCTATCCATCTATCCATCTATCCATCTATCTATCCATCCATCCATCCATCACTCCATCACTCCATCACTCCATCCATCCATGTATAACACAGGCCTAAAAACATTCACTTTTTCAAACAAAAACTTTTTTTTTTTTAACAAAAAGTTGTTTAAACTCATGTATCTATATATTCATCTATTCATCTATCTATCTATTTATCTATCTATCCATCCATCCATCCATCCATCCATCACTCCATCCATCCATGTATAACACAGGCCTAAAAACATTCACTTTTTCAAACAAAAACATATTTTTTTTAACAAAAAGTGGTTTAAACTCATGTATCTATATATTCATCTATTCATCTATCTATCCATCCATCCATCCATCCATCCATCACTCCATCACTCCATCCATCAATGTAACACAGGCCTAAAAAACATTCACTTTTTCAAACAAAAACATTTTTTTTAACAAAAACATTTTTTTTAACAAAAAGTTGTTTCAACTCATGTACCTATCTATCCATCCATCCATCCATCCATCCATCCATCCATCCATCCATCCATCCATCCATCCATCACTCCATCCATCAATCTATCTATAGAAATAGACACTTACCTGTCAGCATTGGTGCTGTTTCAGCACTCGTGCTGATATGCACGGCAAATGCAACCATTTTGCATTGACAGGTGAACAGCTGGGGGAAAACTCAAGTTCAGTTTGCGTCAGGGCGTCTGCATGGATGCAGGGTCAAAGGCCAAAGGCCTGGCACGCTACCTCACCTAACCAGCTAAACCTACCCACCACCTGCACAAAAAAACAGAAAACAAAACCAAAAAACACTGACCACTGGCGGGACCTACACAGACCCTACCCAAAATATACCAGGATAGACCACCCCTATATAAAATAACCCTAGATACAACAGCAATTTATAAAATAGACCCCTGTTAAAAAAAAACAAATCTAAAAAATAAAGTGCAGTACCGTGTCTACACACCTGGTGGCGCTAGAGGCGCACCAAACCACCACCAGTCGACTAGCCATACATCAATTACTATATAAACCAAGTTTCGTACAGATAAAACACACCGTTGCAGATATATGGACAGTTAAGATTCGGCCAATCAGATGCCCTTTATGCAAATGAGGGTGGTTACTAATGAGGGTGAAAGTCGTTTTTACCTCCCTACCTATATGCCATTTTAACCCTAACCTAACCATAGCCTCAAACTAACCCTAAACCCAAACTAACCATTAGTCCAAAGACTACTTTCAATATTTAACACAAAACAATAAAAAAATATGAACAAACAGTCGATCAAACTCATCTATCCATCTATCCATCTATCCATCTATCCATCTATCTATCCATCCATCCATCCATCACTCCATCACTCCATCACTCCATCCATCCATGTATAACACAGGCCTAAAAACATTCACTTTTTCAAACAAAAACTTTTTTTTTTTTAACAAAAAGTTGTTTAAACTCATGTATCTATATATTCATCTATTCATCTATCTATCTATTTATCTATCTATCCATCCATCCATCCATCCATCCATCACTCCATCCATCCATGTATAACACAGGCCTAAAAACATTCACTTTTTCAAACAAAAACATATTTTTTTTAACAAAAAGTGGTTTAAACTCATGTATCTATATATTCATCTATTCATCTATCTATCCATCCATCCATCCATCCATCCATCACTCCATCACTCCATCCATCAATGTAACACAGGCCTAAAAAACATTCACTTTTTCAAACAAAAACATTTTTTTTAACAAAAACATTTTTTTTAACAAAAAGTTGTTTCAACTCATGTACCTATCTATCCATCCATCCATCCATCCATCCATCCATCCATCCATCCATCCATCCATCCATCCATCACTCCATCCATCAATCTATCTATAGAAATAGACACTTACCTGTCAGCATTGGTGCTGTTTCAGCACTCGTGCTGATATGCACGGCAAATGCAACCATTTTGCATTGACAGGTGAACAGCTGGGGGAAAACTCAAGTTCAGTTTGCGTCAGGGCGTCTGCATGGATGCAGGGTCAAAGGCCAAAGGCCTGGCACGCTACCTCACCTAACCAGCTAAACCTACCCACCACCTGCACAAAAAAACAGAAAACAAAACCAAAAAACACTGACCACTGGCGGGACCTACACAGACCCTACCCAAAATATACCAGGATAGACCACCCCTATATAAAATAACCCTAGATACAACAGCAATTTATAAAATAGACCCCTGTTAAAAAAAAACAAATCTAAAAAATAAAGTGCAGTACCGTGTCTACACACCTGGTGGCGCTAGAGGCGCACCAAACCACCACCAGTCGACTAGCCATACATCAATTACTATATAAACCAAGTTTCGTACAGATAAAACACACCGTTGCAGATATATGGACAGTTAAGATTCGGCCAATCAGATGCCCTTTATGCAAATGAGGGTGGTTACTAATGAGGGTGAAAGTCGTTTTTACCTCCCTACCTATATGCCATTTTAACCCTAACCTAACCATAGCCTCAAACTAACCCTAAACCCAAACTAACCATTAGTCCAAAGACTACTTTCAATATTTAACACAAAACAATAAAAAAATATGAACAAACAGTCGATCAAACTCATCTATCCATCTATCCATCTATCCATCTATCCATCTATCCATCTATCTATCCATCCATCCATCCATCCATCCATCACTCCATCACTCCATCACTCCATCCATCCATGTATAACACAGGCCTAAAAACATTCACTTTTTCAAACAAAAACTTTTTTTTTTTTAACAAAAAGTTGTTTAAACTCATGTATCTATATATTCATCTATTCATCTATCTATCTATTTATCTATCTATCCATCCATCCATCCATCCATCCATCACTCCATCCATCCATGTATAACACAGGCCTAAAAACATTCACTTTTTCAAACAAAAACATATTTTTTTTAACAAAAAGTGGTTTAAACTCATGTATCTATATATTCATCTATTCATCTATCTATCCATCCATCCATCCATCCATCCATCACTCCATCACTCCATCCATCAATGTAACACAGGCCTAAAAAACATTCACTTTTTCAAACAAAAACATTTTTTTTAACAAAAACATTTTTTTTAACAAAAAGTTGTTTCAACTCATGTACCTATCTATCCATCCATCCATCCATCCATCCATCCATCCATCCATCCATCCATCCATCCATCCATCACTCCATCCATCAATCTATCTATAGAAATAGACACTTACCTGTCAGCATTGGTGCTGTTTCAGCACTCGTGCTGATATGCACGGCAAATGCAACCATTTTGCATTGACAGGTGAACAGCTGGGGGAAAACTCAAGTTCAGTTTGCGTCAGGGCGTCTGCATGGATGCAGGGTCAAAGGCCAAAGGCCTGGCACGCTACCTCACCTAACCAGCTAAACCTACCCACCACCTGCACAAAAAAACAGAAAACAAAACCAAAAAACACTGACCACTGGCGGGACCTACACAGACCCTACCCAAAATATACCAGGATAGACCACCCCTATATAAAATAACCCTAGATACAACAGCAATTTATAAAATAGACCCCTGTTAAAAAAAAACAAATCTAAAAAATAAAGTGCAGTACCGTGTCTACACACCTGGTGGCGCTAGAGGCGCACCAAACCACCACCAGTCGACTAGCCATACATCAATTACTATATAAACCAAGTTTCGTACAGATAAAACACACCGTTGCAGATATATGGACAGTTAAGATTCGGCCAATCAGATGCCCTTTATGCAAATGAGGGTGGTTACTAATGAGGGTGAAAGTCGTTTTTACCTCCCTACCTAACCCTAACTCTAACCCTAACCCTAACCCTAACTCTAACCCTAACCTAACCCTAACCTAACCTAACCCTAACCCTACCCTAACCAAAAAACACTGACCACTGGCGGGACCTACACAGACCCTACCCAAAATATACCAGGATAGACCACCCCTATATAAAATAACCCTAGATACAACAGCAATTTATAAAATAGACCCCTGTTAAAAAAAAACAAATCTAAAAAATAAAGTGCAGTACCGTGTCTACACACCTGGTGGCGCTAGAGGCGCACCAAACCACCACCAGTCGACTAGCCATACATCAATTACTATATAAACCAAGTTTCGTACAGATAAAACACACCGTTGCAGATATATGGACAGTTAAGATTCGGCCAATCAGATGCCCTTTATGCAAATGAGGGTGGTTACTAATGAGGGTGAAAGTCGTTTTTACCTCCCTACCTATATGCCATTTTAACCCTAACCTAACCATAGCCTCAAACTAACCCTAAACCCAAACTAACCATTAGTCCAAAGACTACTTTCAATATTTAACACAAAACAATAAAAAAATATGAACAAACAGTCGATCAAACTCATCTATCCATCTATCCATCTATCCATCTATCCATCTATCTATCCATCCATCCATCCATCACTCCATCACTCCATCACTCCATCCATCCATGTATAACACAGGCCTAAAAACATTCACTTTTTCAAACAAAAACTTTTTTTTTTTTAACAAAAAGTTGTTTAAACTCATGTATCTATATATTCATCTATTCATCTATCTATCTATTTATCTATCTATCCATCCATCCATCCATCCATCCATCACTCCATCCATCCATGTATAACACAGGCCTAAAAACATTCACTTTTTCAAACAAAAACATATTTTTTTTAACAAAAAGTGGTTTAAACTCATGTATCTATATATTCATCTATTCATCTATCTATCCATCCATCCATCCATCCATCCATCACTCCATCACTCCATCCATCAATGTAACACAGGCCTAAAAAACATTCACTTTTTCAAACAAAAACATTTTTTTTAACAAAAACATTTTTTTTAACAAAAAGTTGTTTCAACTCATGTACCTATCTATCCATCCATCCATCCATCCATCCATCCATCCATCCATCCATCCATCCATCCATCCATCCATCCATCCATCACTCCATCCATCAATCTATCTATAGAAATAGACACTTACCTGTCAGCATTGGTGCTGTTTCAGCACTCGTGCTGATATGCACGGCAAATGCAACCATTTTGCATTGACAGGTGAACAGCTGGGGGAAAACTCAAGTTCAGTTTGCGTCAGGGCGTCTGCATGGATGCAGGGTCAAAGGCCAAAGGCCTGGCACGCTACCTCACCTAACCAGCTAAACCTACCCACCACCTGCACAAAAAAACAGAAAACAAAACCAAAAAACACTGACCACTGGCGGGACCTACACAGACCCTACCCAAAATATACCAGGATAGACCACCCCTATATAAAATAACCCTAGATACAACAGCAATTTATAAAATAGACCCCTGTTAAAAAAAAACAAATCTAAAAAATAAAGTGCAGTACCGTGTCTACACACCTGGTGGCGCTAGAGGCGCACCAAACCACCACCAGTCGACTAGCCATACATCAATTACTATATAAACCAAGTTTCGTACAGATAAAACACACCGTTGCAGATATATGGACAGTTAAGATTCGGCCAATCAGATGCCCTTTATGCAAATGAGGGTGGTTACTAATGAGGGTGAAAGTCGTTTTTACCTCCCTACCTATATGCCATTTTAACCCTAACCTAACCTAACCATAGCCCCAAACTAACCCTAAACCCAAACTAACCATTAGTCCAAAGACTACTTTCAATATTTAACACAAAACAATAAAAAAATATGAACAAACAGTCGATCAAACTCATCTATCCATCTATCCATCTATCCATCTATCCATCTATCTATCCATCCATCCATCCATCACTCCATCACTCCATCACTCCATCCATCCATGTATAACACAGGCCTAAAAACATTCACTTTTTCAAACAAAAACTTTTTTTTTTTTAACAAAAAGTTGTTTAAACTCATGTATCTATATATTCATCTATTCATCTATCTATCTATTTATCTATCTATCCATCCATCCATCCATCCATCCATCACTCCATCCATCCATGTATAACACAGGCCTAAAAACATTCACTTTTTCAAACAAAAACATATTTTTTTTAACAAAAAGTGGTTTAAACTCATGTATCTATATATTCATCTATTCATCTATCTATCCATCCATCCATCCATCCATCCATCACTCCATCACTCCATCCATCAATGTAACACAGGCCTAAAAAACATTCACTTTTTCAAACAAAAACATTTTTTTTAACAAAAACATTTTTTTTAACAAAAAGTTGTTTCAACTCATGTACCTATCTATCCATCCATCCATCCATCCATCCATCCATCCATCCATCCATCCATCCATCCATCCATCACTCCATCCATCAATCTATCTATAGAAATAGACACTTACCTGTCAGCATTGGTGCTGTTTCAGCACTCGTGCTGATATGCACGGCAAATGCAACCATTTTGCATTGACAGGTGAACAGCTGGGGGAAAACTCAAGTTCAGTTTGCGTCAGGGCGTCTGCATGGATGCAGGGTCAAAGGCCAAAGGCCTGGCACGCTACCTCACCTAACCAGCTAAACCTACCCACCACCTGCACAAAAAAACAGAAAACAAAACCAAAAAACACTGACCACTGGCGGGACCTACACAGACCCTACCCAAAATATACCAGGATAGACCACCCCTATATAAAATAACCCTAGATACAACAGCAATTTATAAAATAGACCCCTGTTAAAAAAAAACAAATCTAAAAAATAAAGTGCAGTACCGTGTCTACACACCTGGTGGCGCTAGAGGCGCACCAAACCACCACCAGTCGACTAGCCATACATCAATTACTATATAAACCAAGTTTCGTACAGATAAAACACACCGTTGCAGATATATGGACAGTTAAGATTCGGCCAATCAGATGCCCTTTATGCAAATGAGGGTGGTTACTAATGAGGGTGAAAGTCGTTTTTACCTCCCTACCTATATGCCATTTTAACCCTAACCTAACCTAACCATAGCCCCAAACTAACCCTAAACCCAAACTAACCATTAGTCCAAAGACTACTTTCAATATTTAACACAAAACAATAAAAAAATATGAACAAACAGTCGATCAAACTCATCTATCCATCTATCCATCTATCCATCTATCCATCTATCTATCCATCCATCCATCCATCACTCCATCACTCCATCACTCCATCCATCCATGTATAACACAGGCCTAAAAACATTCACTTTTTCAAACAAAAACTTTTTTTTTTTTAACAAAAAGTTGTTTAAACTCATGTATCTATATATTCATCTATTCATCTATCTATCTATTTATCTATCTATCCATCCATCCATCCATCCATCCATCACTCCATCCATCCATGTATAACACAGGCCTAAAAACATTCACTTTTTCAAACAAAAACATATTTTTTTTAACAAAAAGTGGTTTAAACTCATGTATCTATATATTCATCTATTCATCTATCTATCCATCCATCCATCCATCCATCCATCACTCCATCACTCCATCCATCAATGTAACACAGGCCTAAAAAACATTCACTTTTTCAAACAAAAACATTTTTTTTAACAAAAACATTTTTTTTAACAAAAAGTTGTTTCAACTCATGTACCTATCTATCCATCCATCCATCCATCCATCCATCCATCCATCCATCCATCCATCCATCCATCCATCACTCCATCCATCAATCTATCTATAGAAATAGACACTTACCTGTCAGCATTGGTGCTGTTTCAGCACTCGTGCTGATATGCACGGCAAATGCAACCATTTTGCATTGACAGGTGAACAGCTGGGGGAAAACTCAAGTTCAGTTTGCGTCAGGGCGTCTGCATGGATGCAGGGTCAAAGGCCAAAGGCCTGGCACGCTACCTCACCTAACCAGCTAAACCTACCCACCACCTGCACAAAAAAACAGAAAACAAAACCAAAAAACACTGACCACTGGCGGGACCTACACAGACCCTACCCAAAATATACCAGGATAGACCACCCCTATATAAAATAACCCTAGATACAACAGCAATTTATAAAATAGACCCCTGTTAAAAAAAAACAAATCTAAAAAATAAAGTGCAGTACCGTGTCTACACACCTGGTGGCGCTAGAGGCGCACCAAACCACCACCAGTCGACTAGCCATACATCAATTACTATATAAACCAAGTTTCGTACAGATAAAACACACCGTTGCAGATATATGGACAGTTAAGATTCGGCCAATCAGATGCCCTTTATGCAAATGAGGGTGGTTACTAATGAGGGTGAAAGTCGTTTTTACCTCCCTACCTATATGCCATTTTAACCCTAACCTAACCTAACCATAGCCCCAAACTAACCCTAAACCCAAACTAACCATTAGTCCAAAGACTACTTTCAATATTTAACACAAAACAATAAAAAAATATGAACAAACAGTCGATCAAACTCATCTATCCATCTATCCATCTATCCATCTATCCATCTATCTATCCATCCATCCATCCATCACTCCATCACTCCATCACTCCATCCATCCATGTATAACACAGGCCTAAAAACATTCACTTTTTCAAACAAAAACTTTTTTTTTTTTAACAAAAAGTTGTTTAAACTCATGTATCTATATATTCATCTATTCATCTATCTATCTATTTATCTATCTATCCATCCATCCATCCATCCATCCATCACTCCATCCATCCATGTATAACACAGGCCTAAAAACATTCACTTTTTCAAACAAAAACATATTTTTTTTAACAAAAAGTGGTTTAAACTCATGTATCTATATATTCATCTATTCATCTATCTATCCATCCATCCATCCATCCATCCATCACTCCATCACTCCATCCATCAATGTAACACAGGCCTAAAAAACATTCACTTTTTCAAACAAAAACATTTTTTTTAACAAAAACATTTTTTTTAACAAAAAGTTGTTTCAACTCATGTACCTATCTATCCATCCATCCATCCATCCATCCATCCATCCATCCATCCATCCATCCATCCATCCATCCATCCATCCATCCATCACTCCATCCATCAATCTATCTATAGAAATAGACACTTACCTGTCAGCATTGGTGCTGTTTCAGCACTCGTGCTGATATGCACGGCAAATGCAACCATTTTGCATTGACAGGTGAACAGCTGGGGGAAAACTCAAGTTCAGTTTGCGTCAGGGCGTCTGCATGGATGCAGGGTCAAAGGCCAAAGGCCTGGCACGCTACCTCACCTAACCAGCTAAACCTACCCACCACCTGCACAAAAAAACAGAAAACAAAACCAAAAAACACTGACCACTGGCGGGACCTACACAGACCCTACCCAAAATATACCAGGATAGACCACCCCTATATAAAATAACCCTAGATACAACAGCAATTTATAAAATAGACCCCTGTTAAAAAAAAACAAATCTAAAAAATAAAGTGCAGTACCGTGTCTACACACCTGGTGGCGCTAGAGGCGCACCAAACCACCACCAGTCGACTAGCCATACATCAATTACTATATAAACCAAGTTTCGTACAGATAAAACACACCGTTGCAGATATATGGACAGTTAAGATTCGGCCAATCAGATGCCCTTTATGCAAATGAGGGTGGTTACTAATGAGGGTGAAAGTCGTTTTTACCTCCCTACCTATATGCCATTTTAACCCTAACCTAACCATAGCCTCAAACTAACCCTAAACCCAAACTAACCATTAGTCCAAAGACTACTTTCAATATTTAACACAAAACAATAAAAAAATATGAACAAACAGTCGATCAAACTCATCTATCCATCTATCCATCTATCCATCTATCCATCTATCTATCCATCCATCCATCCATCCATCCATCACTCCATCACTCCATCACTCCATCCATCCATGTATAACACAGGCCTAAAAACATTCACTTTTTCAAACAAAAACTTTTTTTTTTTTAACAAAAAGTTGTTTAAACTCATGTATCTATATATTCATCTATTCATCTATCTATCTATTTATCTATCTATCCATCCATCCATCCATCCATCCATCACTCCATCCATCCATGTATAACACAGGCCTAAAAACATTCACTTTTTCAAACAAAAACATATTTTTTTTAACAAAAAGTGGTTTAAACTCATGTATCTATATATTCATCTATTCATCTATCTATCCATCCATCCATCCATCCATCCATCACTCCATCACTCCATCCATCAATGTAACACAGGCCTAAAAAACATTCACTTTTTCAAACAAAAACATTTTTTTTAACAAAAACATTTTTTTTAACAAAAAGTTGTTTCAACTCATGTACCTATCTATCCATCCATCCATCCATCCATCCATCCATCCATCCATCCATCCATCCATCCATCCATCACTCCATCCATCAATCTATCTATAGAAATAGACACTTACCTGTCAGCATTGGTGCTGTTTCAGCACTCGTGCTGATATGCACGGCAAATGCAACCATTTTGCATTGACAGGTGAACAGCTGGGGGAAAACTCAAGTTCAGTTTGCGTCAGGGCGTCTGCATGGATGCAGGGTCAAAGGCCAAAGGCCTGGCACGCTACCTCACCTAACCAGCTAAACCTACCCACCACCTGCACAAAAAAACAGAAAACAAAACCAAAAAACACTGACCACTGGCGGGACCTACACAGACCCTACCCAAAATATACCAGGATAGACCACCCCTATATAAAATAACCCTAGATACAACAGCAATTTATAAAATAGACCCCTGTTAAAAAAAAACAAATCTAAAAAATAAAGTGCAGTACCGTGTCTACACACCTGGTGGCGCTAGAGGCGCACCAAACCACCACCAGTCGACTAGCCATACATCAATTACTATATAAACCAAGTTTCGTACAGATAAAACACACCGTTGCAGATATATGGACAGTTAAGATTCGGCCAATCAGATGCCCTTTATGCAAATGAGGGTGGTTACTAATGAGGGTGAAAGTCGTTTTTACCTCCCTACCTATATGCCATTTTAACCCTAACCTAACCATAGCCTCAAACTAACCCTAAACCCAAACTAACCATTAGTCCAAAGACTACTTTCAATATTTAACACAAAACAATAAAAAAATATGAACAAACAGTCGATCAAACTCATCTATCCATCTATCCATCTATCCATCTATCCATCTATCTATCCATCCATCCATCCATCACTCCATCACTCCATCACTCCATCCATCCATGTATAACACAGGCCTAAAAACATTCACTTTTTCAAACAAAAACTTTTTTTTTTTTAACAAAAAGTTGTTTAAACTCATGTATCTATATATTCATCTATTCATCTATCTATCTATTTATCTATCTATCCATCCATCCATCCATCCATCCATCACTCCATCCATCCATGTATAACACAGGCCTAAAAACATTCACTTTTTCAAACAAAAACATATTTTTTTTAACAAAAAGTGGTTTAAACTCATGTATCTATATATTCATCTATTCATCTATCTATCCATCCATCCATCCATCCATCCATCACTCCATCACTCCATCCATCAATGTAACACAGGCCTAAAAAACATTCACTTTTTCAAACAAAAACATTTTTTTTAACAAAAACATTTTTTTTAACAAAAAGTTGTTTCAACTCATGTACCTATCTATCCATCCATCCATCCATCCATCCATCCATCCATCCATCCATCCATCCATCCATCCATCACTCCATCCATCAATCTATCTATAGAAATAGACACTTACCTGTCAGCATTGGTGCTGTTTCAGCACTCGTGCTGATATGCACGGCAAATGCAACCATTTTGCATTGACAGGTGAACAGCTGGGGGAAAACTCAAGTTCAGTTTGCGTCAGGGCGTCTGCATGGATGCAGGGTCAAAGGCCAAAGGCCTGGCACGCTACCTCACCTAACCAGCTAAACCTACCCACCACCTGCACAAAAAAACAGAAAACAAAACCAAAAAACACTGACCACTGGCGGGACCTACACAGACCCTACCCAAAATATACCAGGATAGACCACCCCTATATAAAATAACCCTAGATACAACAGCAATTTATAAAATAGACCCCTGTTAAAAAAAAACAAATCTAAAAAATAAAGTGCAGTACCGTGTCTACACACCTGGTGGCGCTAGAGGCGCACCAAACCACCACCAGTCGACTAGCCATACATCAATTACTATATAAACCAAGTTTCGTACAGATAAAACACACCGTTGCAGATATATGGACAGTTAAGATTCGGCCAATCAGATGCCCTTTATGCAAATGAGGGTGGTTACTAATGAGGGTGAAAGTCGTTTTTACCTCCCTACCTATATGCCATTTTAACCCTAACCTAACCATAGCCTCAAACTAACCCTAAACCCAAACTAACCATTAGTCCAAAGACTACTTTCAATATTTAACACAAAACAATAAAAAAATATGAACAAACAGTCGATCAAACTCATCTATCCATCTATCCATCTATCCATCTATCCATCTATCTATCCATCCATCCATCCATCACTCCATCACTCCATCACTCCATCCATCCATGTATAACACAGGCCTAAAAACATTCACTTTTTCAAACAAAAACTTTTTTTTTTTTAACAAAAAGTTGTTTAAACTCATGTATCTATATATTCATCTATTCATCTATCTATCTATTTATCTATCTATCCATCCATCCATCCATCCATCCATCACTCCATCCATCCATGTATAACACAGGCCTAAAAACATTCACTTTTTCAAACAAAAACATATTTTTTTTAACAAAAAGTGGTTTAAACTCATGTATCTATATATTCATCTATTCATCTATCTATCCATCCATCCATCCATCCATCCATCACTCCATCACTCCATCCATCAATGTAACACAGGCCTAAAAAACATTCACTTTTTCAAACAAAAACATTTTTTTTAACAAAAACATTTTTTTTAACAAAAAGTTGTTTCAACTCATGTACCTATCTATCCATCCATCCATCCATCCATCCATCCATCCATCCATCCATCCATCCATCCATCCATCACTCCATCCATCAATCTATCTATAGAAATAGACACTTACCTGTCAGCATTGGTGCTGTTTCAGCACTCGTGCTGATATGCACGGCAAATGCAACCATTTTGCATTGACAGGTGAACAGCTGGGGGAAAACTCAAGTTCAGTTTGCGTCAGGGCGTCTGCATGGATGCAGGGTCAAAGGCCAAAGGCCTGGCACGCTACCTCACCTAACCAGCTAAACCTACCCACCACCTGCACAAAAAAACAGAAAACAAAACCAAAAAACACTGACCACTGGCGGGACCTACACAGACCCTACCCAAAATATACCAGGATAGACCACCCCTATATAAAATAACCCTAGATACAACAGCAATTTATAAAATAGACCCCTGTTAAAAAAAAACAAATCTAAAAAATAAAGTGCAGTACCGTGTCTACACACCTGGTGGCGCTAGAGGCGCACCAAACCACCACCAGTCGACTAGCCATACATCAATTACTATATAAACCAAGTTTCGTACAGATAAAACACACCGTTGCAGATATATGGACAGTTAAGATTCGGCCAATCAGATGCCCTTTATGCAAATGAGGGTGGTTACTAATGAGGGTGAAAGTCGTTTTTACCTCCCTACCTATATGCCATTTTAACCCTAACCTAACCATAGCCTCAAACTAACCCTAAACCCAAACTAACCATTAGTCCAAAGACTACTTTCAATATTTAACACAAAACAATAAAAAAATATGAACAAACAGTCGATCAAACTCATCTATCCATCTATCCATCTATCCATCTATCCATCTATCCATCTATCTATCCATCCATCCATCCATCCATCCATCACTCCATCACTCCATCACTCCATCCATCCATGTATAACACAGGCCTAAAAACATTCACTTTTTCAAACAAAAACTTTTTTTTTTTTAACAAAAAGTTGTTTAAACTCATGTATCTATATATTCATCTATTCATCTATCTATCTATTTATCTATCTATCCATCCATCCATCCATCCATCCATCACTCCATCCATCCATGTATAACACAGGCCTAAAAACATTCACTTTTTCAAACAAAAACATATTTTTTTTAACAAAAAGTGGTTTAAACTCATGTATCTATATATTCATCTATTCATCTATCTATCCATCCATCCATCCATCCATCCATCACTCCATCACTCCATCCATCAATGTAACACAGGCCTAAAAAACATTCACTTTTTCAAACAAAAACATTTTTTTTAACAAAAACATTTTTTTTAACAAAAAGTTGTTTCAACTCATGTACCTATCTATCCATCCATCCATCCATCCATCCATCCATCCATCCATCCATCCATCCATCCATCCATCACTCCATCCATCAATCTATCTATAGAAATAGACACTTACCTGTCAGCATTGGTGCTGTTTCAGCACTCGTGCTGATATGCACGGCAAATGCAACCATTTTGCATTGACAGGTGAACAGCTGGGGGAAAACTCAAGTTCAGTTTGCGTCAGGGCGTCTGCATGGATGCAGGGTCAAAGGCCAAAGGCCTGGCACGCTACCTCACCTAACCAGCTAAACCTACCCACCACCTGCACAAAAAAACAGAAAACAAAACCAAAAAACACTGACCACTGGCGGGACCTACACAGACCCTACCCAAAATATACCAGGATAGACCACCCCTATATAAAATAACCCTAGATACAACAGCAATTTATAAAATAGACCCCTGTTAAAAAAAAACAAATCTAAAAAATAAAGTGCAGTACCGTGTCTACACACCTGGTGGCGCTAGAGGCGCACCAAACCACCACCAGTCGACTAGCCATACATCAATTACTATATAAACCAAGTTTCGTACAGATAAAACACACCGTTGCAGATATATGGACAGTTAAGATTCGGCCAATCAGATGCCCTTTATGCAAATGAGGGTGGTTACTAATGAGGGTGAAAGTCGTTTTTACCTCCCTACCTATATGCCATTTTAACCCTAACCTAACCATAGCCTCAAACTAACCCTAAACCCAAACTAACCATTAGTCCAAAGACTACTTTCAATATTTAACACAAAACAATAAAAAAATATGAACAAACAGTCGATCAAACTCATCTATCCATCTATCCATCTATCCATCTATCCATCTATCTATCCATCCATCCATCCATCACTCCATCACTCCATCACTCCATCCATCCATGTATAACACAGGCCTAAAAACATTCACTTTTTCAAACAAAAACTTTTTTTTTTTTAACAAAAAGTTGTTTAAACTCATGTATCTATATATTCATCTATTCATCTATCTATCTATTTATCTATCTATCCATCCATCCATCCATCCATCCATCACTCCATCCATCCATGTATAACACAGGCCTAAAAACATTCACTTTTTCAAACAAAAACATATTTTTTTTAACAAAAAGTGGTTTAAACTCATGTATCTATATATTCATCTATTCATCTATCTATCCATCCATCCATCCATCCATCCATCACTCCATCACTCCATCCATCAATGTAACACAGGCCTAAAAAACATTCACTTTTTCAAACAAAAACATTTTTTTTAACAAAAACATTTTTTTTAACAAAAAGTTGTTTCAACTCATGTACCTATCTATCCATCCATCCATCCATCCATCCATCCATCCATCCATCCATCCATCCATCCATCCATCACTCCATCCATCAATCTATCTATAGAAATAGACACTTACCTGTCAGCATTGGTGCTGTTTCAGCACTCGTGCTGATATGCACGGCAAATGCAACCATTTTGCATTGACAGGTGAACAGCTGGGGGAAAACTCAAGTTCAGTTTGCGTCAGGGCGTCTGCATGGATGCAGGGTCAAAGGCCAAAGGCCTGGCACGCTACCTCACCTAACCAGCTAAACCTACCCACCACCTGCACAAAAAAACAGAAAACAAAACCAAAAAACACTGACCACTGGCGGGACCTACACAGACCCTACCCAAAATATACCAGGATAGACCACCCCTATATAAAATAACCCTAGATACAACAGCAATTTATAAAATAGACCCCTGTTAAAAAAAAACAAATCTAAAAAATAAAGTGCAGTACCGTGTCTACACACCTGGTGGCGCTAGAGGCGCACCAAACCACCACCAGTCGACTAGCCATACATCAATTACTATATAAACCAAGTTTCGTACAGATAAAACACACCGTTGCAGATATATGGACAGTTAAGATTCGGCCAATCAGATGCCCTTTATGCAAATGAGGGTGGTTACTAATGAGGGTGAAAGTCGTTTTTACCTCCCTACCTATATGCCATTTTAACCCTAACCTAACCATAGCCTCAAACTAACCCTAAACCCAAACTAACCATTAGTCCAAAGACTACTTTCAATATTTAACACAAAACAATAAAAAAATATGAACAAACAGTCGATCAAACTCATCTATCCATCTATCCATCTATCCATCTATCCATCTATCCATCTATCTATCCATCCATCCATCCATCCATCCATCACTCCATCACTCCATCACTCCATCCATCCATGTATAACACAGGCCTAAAAACATTCACTTTTTCAAACAAAAACTTTTTTTTTTTTAACAAAAAGTTGTTTAAACTCATGTATCTATATATTCATCTATTCATCTATCTATCTATTTATCTATCTATCCATCCATCCATCCATCCATCCATCACTCCATCCATCCATGTATAACACAGGCCTAAAAACATTCACTTTTTCAAACAAAAACATATTTTTTTTAACAAAAAGTGGTTTAAACTCATGTATCTATATATTCATCTATTCATCTATCTATCCATCCATCCATCCATCCATCCATCACTCCATCACTCCATCCATCAATGTAACACAGGCCTAAAAAACATTCACTTTTTCAAACAAAAACATTTTTTTTAACAAAAACATTTTTTTTAACAAAAAGTTGTTTCAACTCATGTACCTATCTATCCATCCATCCATCCATCCATCCATCCATCCATCCATCCATCCATCCATCCATCCATCACTCCATCCATCAATCTATCTATAGAAATAGACACTTACCTGTCAGCATTGGTGCTGTTTCAGCACTCGTGCTGATATGCACGGCAAATGCAACCATTTTGCATTGACAGGTGAACAGCTGGGGGAAAACTCAAGTTCAGTTTGCGTCAGGGCGTCTGCATGGATGCAGGGTCAAAGGCCAAAGGCCTGGCACGCTACCTCACCTAACCAGCTAAACCTACCCACCACCTGCACAAAAAAACAGAAAACAAAACCAAAAAACACTGACCACTGGCGGGACCTACACAGACCCTACCCAAAATATACCAGGATAGACCACCCCTATATAAAATAACCCTAGATACAACAGCAATTTATAAAATAGACCCCTGTTAAAAAAAAACAAATCTAAAAAATAAAGTGCAGTACCGTGTCTACACACCTGGTGGCGCTAGAGGCGCACCAAACCACCACCAGTCGACTAGCCATACATCAATTACTATATAAACCAAGTTTCGTACAGATAAAACACACCGTTGCAGATATATGGACAGTTAAGATTCGGCCAATCAGATGCCCTTTATGCAAATGAGGGTGGTTACTAATGAGGGTGAAAGTCGTTTTTACCTCCCTACCTATATGCCATTTTAACCCTAACCTAACCATAGCCTCAAACTAACCCTAAACCCAAACTAACCATTAGTCCAAAGACTACTTTCAATATTTAACACAAAACAATAAAAAAATATGAACAAACAGTCGATCAAACTCATCTATCCATCTATCCATCTATCCATCTATCCATCTATCTATCCATCCATCCATCCATCACTCCATCACTCCATCACTCCATCACTCCATCCATCCATGTATAACACAGGCCTAAAAACATTCACTTTTTCAAACAAAAACTTTTTTTTTTTTAACAAAAAGTTGTTTAAACTCATGTATCTATATATTCATCTATTCATCTATCTATCTATTTATCTATCTATCCATCCATCCATCCATCCATCCATCACTCCATCCATCCATGTATAACACAGGCCTAAAAACATTCACTTTTTCAAACAAAAACATATTTTTTTTAACAAAAAGTGGTTTAAACTCATGTATCTATATATTCATCTATTCATCTATCTATCCATCCATCCATCCATCCATCCATCACTCCATCACTCCATCCATCAATGTAACACAGGCCTAAAAAACATTCACTTTTTCAAACAAAAACATTTTTTTTAACAAAAACATTTTTTTTAACAAAAAGTTGTTTCAACTCATGTACCTATCTATCCATCCATCCATCCATCCATCCATCCATCCATCCATCCATCCATCCATCCATCCATCACTCCATCCATCAATCTATCTATAGAAATAGACACTTACCTGTCAGCATTGGTGCTGTTTCAGCACTCGTGCTGATATGCACGGCAAATGCAACCATTTTGCATTGACAGGTGAACAGCTGGGGGAAAACTCAAGTTCAGTTTGCGTCAGGGCGTCTGCATGGATGCAGGGTCAAAGGCCAAAGGCCTGGCACGCTACCTCACCTAACCAGCTAAACCTACCCACCACCTGCACAAAAAAACAGAAAACAAAACCAAAAAACACTGACCACTGGCGGGACCTACACAGACCCTACCCAAAATATACCAGGATAGACCACCCCTATATAAAATAACCCTAGATACAACAGCAATTTATAAAATAGACCCCTGTTAAAAAAAAACAAATCTAAAAAATAAAGTGCAGTACCGTGTCTACACACCTGGTGGCGCTAGAGGCGCACCAAACCACCACCAGTCGACTAGCCATACATCAATTACTATATAAACCAAGTTTCGTACAGATAAAACACACCGTTGCAGATATATGGACAGTTAAGATTCGGCCAATCAGATGCCCTTTATGCAAATGAGGGTGGTTACTAATGAGGGTGAAAGTCGTTTTTACCTCCCTACCTAACCTCTAACCCTAACTCTAACTCTAACCCTAACCTAACTCTAACCCTAACCCTAACCCTAACCTCTAACTCTCTAACCCTAACCCTAACTCTAACTCTAACCCTAACTCTAACCCTAACCCTAACCCTAACTCTAACCTAACCCTAACTCTTCACCTAACCAAGCCCGTGCCTCGTAACTCTGGACCTCGTGCATGTTATCTGGATGTTCCTTGAGATGTCTGGGGGGGTATGTGTATAATTATTAAATATTAAAATGATAAATAAATTTATTGATAGTCAAAAAACGATTTATGAAGCACCATTTAGTGCTGAAAGGTATTTTAGTTCAAGTGGGAGGGGCGCCCGCCCTCTGAAGTCCACTATAAAATCAAGTGTGACCACGCCCTCGAGCACGAGGAAGCCGAGAGGGATTTGAGAGAGTTGTCATTCTAAATTCACCTGATGAGGAGCCTTGGGAAAGCTCGAAACGCGTCGTGAAAGTATGCCTGAATGACTCGAAACCGTAAAAATGAGTACAGCTGCCATCATTTGGGGGTTCGTGATGTAGCAGAAGCCTTGGAAAATTTTCTCTTCGACCCATACAGGTCTGGAGTTGGTTAAAATGGCCGCCATCATTGGTCTGAGTGATGTTGCAGAGCCACATAAATTTTTCCTCCGTCCACTGTGACGTTGAGCGTCTCCAAAAAGGGTCCATGTCCATACAGACGTGGGATTTATGCCCCTCACCACTCTTAGCTAACACCTACCATTCGTTTTTTTGTTCAAATTAAGCCCTTGTTGGCATAAACCACGGCAATGTAGCCCTTTTGGATCTAGCCCACGGCGTTTTAGCCCTCTTTTAATGTTTTATAATTGTATGCGTCTCTCTCGGGGTTTCTTGGGGCATTTCGGTGCTTGTGTGGGGAGCGGCCAGTTGAAGCGAAGGCCAGTGCACAGCCTGAAGTGTCTTCGGACAGTTTATGGATTTTCTCTTCACCTAACCAAGCCCGTGCCTCGTAACTCTGGACCTCGTGCATGTTATCTGGATGTTCCTTGAGATGTCTGGGGGGGTATGTGTATAATTATTAAATATTAAAATGATAAATAAATTTATTGATAGTCAAAAAACGATTTATGAAGCACCATTTAGTGCTGAAAGGTATTTTAGTTCAAGTGGGAGGGGCGCCCGCCCTCTGAAGTCCACTATAAAATCAAGTGTGACCACGCCCTCGAGCACGAGGAAGCCGAGAGGGATTTGAGAGAGTTGTCATTCTAAATTCACCTGATGAGGAGCCTTGGGAAAGCTCGAAACGCGTCGTGAAAGTATGCCTGAATGACTCGAAACCGTAAAAATGAGTACAGCTGCCATCATTTGGGGGTTCGTGATGTAGCAGAAGCCTTGGAAAATTTTCTCTTCGACCCATACAGGTCTGGAGTTGGTTAAAATGGCCGCCATCATTGGGCTGAGTGATGTTGCAGAGCCACATAAATTTTTCCTCCGTCCACTGTGACGTTGAGCGTCTCCAAAAAGGGTCCATGTCCATACAGACGTGGGATTTATGCCCCTCACCACTCTTAGCTAACACCTACCATTCGTTTTTTTGTTCAAATTAAGCCCTTGTTGGCATAAACCACGGCAATGTAGCCCTTTTGGATCTAGCCCACGGCGTTTTAGCCCTCTTTTAATGTTTTATAATTGTATGCGTCTCTCTCGGGGTTTCTTGGGGCATTTCGGTGCTTGTGTGGGGAGCGGCCAGTTGAAGCGAAGGCCAGTGCACAGCCTGAAGTGTCTTCGGACAGTTTATGGATTTTCTCTTCACCTAACCAAGCCCGTGCCTCGTAACTCTGGACCTCGTGCATGTTATCTGGATGTTCCTTGAGATGTCTGGGGGGGTATGTGTATAATTATTAAATATTAAAATGATAAATAAATTTATTGATAGTCAAAAAACGATTTATGAAGCACCATTTAGTGCTGAAAGGTATTTTAGTTCAAGTGGGAGGGGCGCCCGCCCTCTGAAGTCCACTATAAAATCAAGTGTGACCACGCCCTCGAGCACGAGGAAGCCGAGAGGGATTTGAGAGAGTTGTCATTCTAAATTCACCTGATGAGGAGCCTTGGGAAAGCTCGAAACGCGTCGTGAAAGTATGCCTGAATGACTCGAAACCGTAAAAATGAGTACAGCTGCCATCATTTGGGGGTTCGTGATGTAGCAGAAGCCTTGGAAAATTTTCTCTTCGACCCATACAGGTCTGGAGTTGGTTAAAATGGCCGCCATCATTGGTCTGAGTGATGTTGCAGAGCCACATAAATTTTTCCTCCGTCCACTGTGACGTTGAGCGTCTCCAAAAAGGGTCCATGTCCATACAGACGTGGGATTTATGCCCCTCACCACTCTTAGCTAACACCTACCATTCGTTTTTTTGTTCAAATTAAGCCCTTGTTGGCATAAACCACGGCAATGTAGCCCTTTTGGATCTAGCCCACGGCGTTTTAGCCCTCTTTTAATGTTTTATAATTGTATGCGTCTCTCTCGGGGTTTCTTGGGGCATTTCGGTGCTTGTGTGGGGAGCGGCCAGTTGAAGCGAAGGCCAGTGCACAGCCTGAAGTGTCTTCGGACAGTTTATGGATTTTCTCTTCACCTAACCAAGCCCGTGCCTCGTAACTCTGGACCTCGTGCATGTTATCTGGATGTTCCTTGAGATGTCTGGGGGGGTATGTGTATAATTATTAAATATTAAAATGATAAATAAATTTATTGATAGTCAAAAAACGATTTATGAAGCACCATTTAGTGCTGAAAGGTATTTTAGTTCAAGTGGGAGGGGCGCCCGCCCTCTGAAGTCCACTATAAAATCAAGTGTGACCACGCCCTCGAGCACGAGGAAGCCGAGAGGGATTTGAGAGAGTTGTCATTCTAAATTCACCTGATGAGGAGCCTTGGGAAAGCTCGAAACGCGTCGTGAAAGTATGCCTGAATGACTCGAAACCGTAAAAATGAGTACAGCTGCCATCATTTGGGGGTTCGTGATGTAGCAGAAGCCTTGGAAAATTTTCTCTTCGACCCATACAGGTCTGGAGTTGGTTAAAATGGCCGCCATCATTGGGCTGAGTGATGTTGCAGAGCCACATAAATTTTTCCTCCGTCCACTGTGACGTTGAGCGTCTCCAAAAAGGGTCCATGTCCATACAGACGTGGGATTTATGCCCCTCACCACTCTTAGCTAACACCTACCATTCGTTTTTTTGTTCAAATTAAGCCCTTGTTGGCATAAACCACGGCAATGTAGCCCTTTTGGATCTAGCCCACGGCGTTTTAGCCCTCTTTTAATGTTTTATAATTGTATGCGTCTCTCTCGGGGTTTCTTGGGGCATTTCGGTGCTTGTGTGGGGAGCGGCCAGTTGAAGCGAAGGCCAGTGCACAGCCTGAAGTGTCTTCGGACAGTTTATGGATTTTCTCTTCACCTAACCAAGCCCGTGCCTCGTAACTCTGGACCTCGTGCATGTTATCTGGATGTTCCTTGAGATGTCTGGGGGGGTATGTGTATAATTATTAAATATTAAAATGATAAATAAATTTATTGATAGTCAAAAAACGATTTATGAAGCACCATTTAGTGCTGAAAGGTATTTTAGTTCAAGTGGGAGGGGCGCCCGCCCTCTGAAGTCCACTATAAAATCAAGTGTGACCACGCCCTCGAGCACGAGGAAGCCGAGAGGGATTTGAGAGAGTTGTCATTCTAAATTCACCTGATGAGGAGCCTTGGGAAAGCTCGAAACGCGTCGTGAAAGTATGCCTGAATGACTCGAAACCGTAAAAATGAGTACAGCTGCCATCATTTGGGGGTTCGTGATGTAGCAGAAGCCTTGGAAAATTTTCTCTTCGACCCATACAGGTCTGGAGTTGGTTAAAATGGCCGCCATCATTGGTCTGAGTGATGTTGCAGAGCCACATAAATTTTTCCTCCGTCCACTGTGACGTTGAGCGTCTCCAAAAAGGGTCCATGTCCATACAGACGTGGGATTTATGCCCCTCACCACTCTTAGCTAACACCTACCATTCGTTTTTTTGTTCAAATTAAGCCCTTGTTGGCATAAACCACGGCAATGTAGCCCTTTTGGATCTAGCCCACGGCGTTTTAGCCCTCTTTTAATGTTTTATAATTGTATGCGTCTCTCTCGGGGTTTCTTGGGGCATTTCGGTGCTTGTGTGGGGAGCGGCCAGTTGAAGCGAAGGCCAGTGCACAGCCTGAAGTGTCTTCGGACAGTTTATGGATTTTCTCTTCACCTAACCAAGCCCGTGCCTCGTAACTCTGGACCTCGTGCATGTTATCTGGATGTTCCTTGAGATGTCTGGGGGGGTATGTGTATAATTATTAAATATTAAAATGATAAATAAATTTATTGATAGTCAAAAAACGATTTATGAAGCACCATTTAGTGCTGAAAGGTATTTTAGTTCAAGTGGGAGGGGCGCCCGCCCTCTGAAGTCCACTATAAAATCAAGTGTGACCACGCCCTCGAGCACGAGGAAGCCGAGAGGGATTTGAGAGAGTTGTCATTCTAAATTCACCTGATGAGGAGCCTTGGGAAAGCTCGAAACGCGTCGTGAAAGTATGCCTGAATGACTCGAAACCGTAAAAATGAGTACAGCTGCCATCATTTGGGGGTTCGTGATGTAGCAGAAGCCTTGGAAAATTTTCTCTTCGACCCATACAGGTCTGGAGTTGGTTAAAATGGCCGCCATCATTGGTCTGAGTGATGTTGCAGAGCCACATAAATTTTTCCTCCGTCCACTGTGACGTTGAGCGTCTCCAAAAAGGGTCCATGTCCATACAGACGTGGGATTTATGCCCCTCACCACTCTTAGCTAACACCTACCATTCGTTTTTTTGTTCAAATTAAGCCCTTGTTGGCATAAACCACGGCAATGTAGCCCTTTTGGATCTAGCCCACGGCGTTTTAGCCCTCTTTTAATGTTTTATAATTGTATGCGTCTCTCTCGGGGTTTCTTGGGGCATTTCGGTGCTTGTGTGGGGAGCGGCCAGTTGAAGCGAAGGCCAGTGCACAGCCTGAAGTGTCTTCGGACAGTTTATGGATTTTCTCTTCACCTAACCAAGCCCGTGCCTCGTAACTCTGGACCTCGTGCATGTTATCTGGATGTTCCTTGAGATGTCTGGGGGGGTATGTGTATAATTATTAAATATTAAAATGATAAATAAATTTATTGATAGTCAAAAAACGATTTATGAAGCACCATTTAGTGCTGAAAGGTATTTTAGTTCAAGTGGGAGGGGCGCCCGCCCTCTGAAGTCCACTATAAAATCAAGTGTGACCACGCCCTCGAGCACGAGGAAGCCGAGAGGGATTTGAGAGAGTTGTCATTCTAAATTCACCTGATGAGGAGCCTTGGGAAAGCTCGAAACGCGTCGTGAAAGTATGCCTGAATGACTCGAAACCGTAAAAATGAGTACAGCTGCCATCATTTGGGGGTTCGTGATGTAGCAGAAGCCTTGGAAAATTTTCTCTTCGACCCATACAGGTCTGGAGTTGGTTAAAATGGCCGCCATCATTGGTCTGAGTGATGTTGCAGAGCCACATAAATTTTTCCTCCGTCCACTGTGACGTTGAGCGTCTCCAAAAAGGGTCCATGTCCATACAGACGTGGGATTTATGCCCCTCACCACTCTTAGCTAACACCTACCATTCGTTTTTTTGTTCAAATTAAGCCCTTGTTGGCATAAACCACGGCAATGTAGCCCTTTTGGATCTAGCCCACGGCGTTTTAGCCCTCTTTTAATGTTTTATAATTGTATGCGTCTCTCTCGGGGTTTCTTGGGGCATTTCGGTGCTTGTGTGGGGAGCGGCCAGTTGAAGCGAAGGCCAGTGCACAGCCTGAAGTGTCTTCGGACAGTTTATGGATTTTCTCTTCACCTAACCAAGCCCGTGCCTCGTAACTCTGGACCTCGTGCATGTTATCTGGATGTTCCTTGAGATGTCTGGGGGGGTATGTGTATAATTATTAAATATTAAAATGATAAATAAATTTATTGATAGTCAAAAAACGATTTATGAAGCACCATTTAGTGCTGAAAGGTATTTTAGTTCAAGTGGGAGGGGCGCCCGCCCTCTGAAGTCCACTATAAAATCAAGTGTGACCACGCCCTCGAGCACGAGGAAGCCGAGAGGGATTTGAGAGAGTTGTCATTCTAAATTCACCTGATGAGGAGCCTTGGGAAAGCTCGAAACGCGTCGTGAAAGTATGCCTGAATGACTCGAAACCGTAAAAATGAGTACAGCTGCCATCATTTGGGGGTTCGTGATGTAGCAGAAGCCTTGGAAAATTTTCTCTTCGACCCATACAGGTCTGGAGTTGGTTAAAATGGCCGCCATCATTGGTCTGAGTGATGTTGCAGAGCCACATAAATTTTTCCTCCGTCCACTGTGACGTTGAGCGTCTCCAAAAAGGGTCCATGTCCATACAGACGTGGGATTTATGCCCCTCACCACTCTTAGCTAACACCTACCATTCGTTTTTTTGTTCAAATTAAGCCCTTGTTGGCATAAACCACGGCAATGTAGCCCTTTTGGATCTAGCCCACGGCGTTTTAGCCCTCTTTTAATGTTTTATAATTGTATGCGTCTCTCTCGGGGTTTCTTGGGGCATTTCGGTGCTTGTGTGGGGAGCGGCCAGTTGAAGCGAAGGCCAGTGCACAGCCTGAAGTGTCTTCGGACAGTTTATGGATTTTCTCTTCACCTAACCAAGCCCGTGCCTCGTAACTCTGGACCTCGTGCATGTTATCTGGATGTTCCTTGAGATGTCTGGGGGGGTATGTGTATAATTATTAAATATTAAAATGATAAATAAATTTATTGATAGTCAAAAAACGATTTATGAAGCACCATTTAGTGCTGAAAGGTATTTTAGTTCAAGTGGGAGGGGCGCCCGCCCTCTGAAGTCCACTATAAAATCAAGTGTGACCACGCCCTCGAGCACGAGGAAGCCGAGAGGGATTTGAGAGAGTTGTCATTCTAAATTCACCTGATGAGGAGCCTTGGGAAAGCTCGAAACGCGTCGTGAAAGTATGCCTGAATGACTCGAAACCGTAAAAATGAGTACAGCTGCCATCATTTGGGGGTTCGTGATGTAGCAGAAGCCTTGGAAAATTTTCTCTTCGACCCATACAGGTCTGGAGTTGGTTAAAATGGCCGCCATCATTGGTCTGAGTGATGTTGCAGAGCCACATAAATTTTTCCTCCGTCCACTGTGACGTTGAGCGTCTCCAAAAAGGGTCCATGTCCATACAGACGTGGGATTTATGCCCCTCACCACTCTTAGCTAACACCTACCATTCGTTTTTTTGTTCAAATTAAGCCCTTGTTGGCATAAACCACGGCAATGTAGCCCTTTTGGATCTAGCCCACGGCGTTTTAGCCCTCTTTTAATGTTTTATAATTGTATGCGTCTCTCTCGGGGTTTCTTGGGGCATTTCGGTGCTTGTGTGGGGAGCGGCCAGTTGAAGCGAAGGCCAGTGCACAGCCTGAAGTGTCTTCGGACAGTTTATGGATTTTCTCTTCACCTAACCAAGCCCGTGCCTCGTAACTCTGGACCTCGTGCATGTTATCTGGATGTTCCTTGAGATGTCTGGGGGGGTATGTGTATAATTATTAAATATTAAAATGATAAATAAATTTATTGATAGTCAAAAAACGATTTATGAAGCACCATTTAGTGCTGAAAGGTATTTTAGTTCAAGTGGGAGGGGCGCCCGCCCTCTGAAGTCCACTATAAAATCAAGTGTGACCACGCCCTCGAGCACGAGGAAGCCGAGAGGGATTTGAGAGAGTTGTCATTCTAAATTCACCTGATGAGGAGCCTTGGGAAAGCTCGAAACGCGTCGTGAAAGTATGCCTGAATGACTCGAAACCGTAAAAATGAGTACAGCTGCCATCATTTGGGGGTTCGTGATGTAGCAGAAGCCTTGGAAAATTTTCTCTTCGACCCATACAGGTCTGGAGTTGGTTAAAATGGCCGCCATCATTGGTCTGAGTGATGTTGCAGAGCCACATAAATTTTTCCTCCGTCCACTGTGACGTTGAGCGTCTCCAAAAAGGGTCCATGTCCATACAGACGTGGGATTTATGCCCCTCACCACTCTTAGCTAACACCTACCATTCGTTTTTTTGTTCAAATTAAGCCCTTGTTGGCATAAACCACGGCAATGTAGCCCTTTTGGATCTAGCCCACGGCGTTTTAGCCCTCTTTTAATGTTTTATAATTGTATGCGTCTCTCTCGGGGTTTCTTGGGGCATTTCGGTGCTTGTGTGGGGAGCGGCCAGTTGAAGCGAAGGCCAGTGCACAGCCTGAAGTGTCTTCGGACAGTTTATGGATTTTCTCTTCACCTAACCAAGCCCGTGCCTCGTAACTCTGGACCTCGTGCATGTTATCTGGATGTTCCTTGAGATGTCTGGGGGGGTATGTGTATAATTATTAAATATTAAAATGATAAATAAATTTATTGATAGTCAAAAAACGATTTATGAAGCACCATTTAGTGCTGAAAGGTATTTTAGTTCAAGTGGGAGGGGCGCCCGCCCTCTGAAGTCCACTATAAAATCAAGTGTGACCACGCCCTCGAGCACGAGGAAGCCGAGAGGGATTTGAGAGAGTTGTCATTCTAAATTCACCTGATGAGGAGCCTTGGGAAAGCTCGAAACGCGTCGTGAAAGTATGCCTGAATGACTCGAAACCGTAAAAATGAGTACAGCTGCCATCATTTGGGGGTTCGTGATGTAGCAGAAGCCTTGGAAAATTTTCTCTTCGACCCATACAGGTCTGGAGTTGGTTAAAATGGCCGCCATCATTGGTCTGAGTGATGTTGCAGAGCCACATAAATTTTTCCTCCGTCCACTGTGACGTTGAGCGTCTCCAAAAAGGGTCCATGTCCATACAGACGTGGGATTTATGCCCCTCACCACTCTTAGCTAACACCTACCATTCGTTTTTTTGTTCAAATTAAGCCCTTGTTGGCATAAACCACGGCAATGTAGCCCTTTTGGATCTAGCCCACGGCGTTTTAGCCCTCTTTTAATGTTTTATAATTGTATGCGTCTCTCTCGGGGTTTCTTGGGGCATTTCGGTGCTTGTGTGGGGAGCGGCCAGTTGAAGCGAAGGCCAGTGCACAGCCTGAAGTGTCTTCGGACAGTTTATGGATTTTCTCTTCACCTAACCAAGCCCGTGCCTCGTAACTCTGGACCTCGTGCATGTTATCTGGATGTTCCTTGAGATGTCTGGGGGGGTATGTGTATAATTATTAAATATTAAAATGATAAATAAATTTATTGATAGTCAAAAAACGATTTATGAAGCACCATTTAGTGCTGAAAGGTATTTTAGTTCAAGTGGGAGGGGCGCCCGCCCTCTGAAGTCCACTATAAAATCAAGTGTGACCACGCCCTCGAGCACGAGGAAGCCGAGAGGGATTTGAGAGAGTTGTCATTCTAAATTCACCTGATGAGGAGCCTTGGGAAAGCTCGAAACGCGTCGTGAAAGTATGCCTGAATGACTCGAAACCGTAAAAATGAGTACAGCTGCCATCATTTGGGGGTTCGTGATGTAGCAGAAGCCTTGGAAAATTTTCTCTTCGACCCATACAGGTCTGGAGTTGGTTAAAATGGCCGCCATCATTGGTCTGAGTGATGTTGCAGAGCCACATAAATTTTTCCTCCGTCCACTGTGACGTTGAGCGTCTCCAAAAAGGGTCCATGTCCATACAGACGTGGGATTTATGCCCCTCACCACTCTTAGCTAACACCTACCATTCGTTTTTTTGTTCAAATTAAGCCCTTGTTGGCATAAACCACGGCAATGTAGCCCTTTTGGATCTAGCCCACGGCGTTTTAGCCCTCTTTTAATGTTTTATAATTGTATGCGTCTCTCTCGGGGTTTCTTGGGGCATTTCGGTGCTTGTGTGGGGAGCGGCCAGTTGAAGCGAAGGCCAGTGCACAGCCTGAAGTGTCTTCGGACAGTTTATGGATTTTCTCTTCACCTAACCAAGCCCGTGCCTCGTAACTCTGGACCTCGTGCATGTTATCTGGATGTTCCTTGAGATGTCTGGGGGGGTATGTGTATAATTATTAAATATTAAAATGATAAATAAATTTATTGATAGTCAAAAAACGATTTATGAAGCACCATTTAGTGCTGAAAGGTATTTTAGTTCAAGTGGGAGGGGCGCCCGCCCTCTGAAGTCCACTATAAAATCAAGTGTGACCACGCCCTCGAGCACGAGGAAGCCGAGAGGGATTTGAGAGAGTTGTCATTCTAAATTCACCTGATGAGGAGCCTTGGGAAAGCTCGAAACGCGTCGTGAAAGTATGCCTGAATGACTCGAAACCGTAAAAATGAGTACAGCTGCCATCATTTGGGGGTTCGTGATGTAGCAGAAGCCTTGGAAAATTTTCTCTTCGACCCATACAGGTCTGGAGTTGGTTAAAATGGCCGCCATCATTGGTCTGAGTGATGTTGCAGAGCCACATAAATTTTTCCTCCGTCCACTGTGACGTTGAGCGTCTCCAAAAAGGGTCCATGTCCATACAGACGTGGGATTTATGCCCCTCACCACTCTTAGCTAACACCTACCATTCGTTTTTTTGTTCAAATTAAGCCCTTGTTGGCATAAACCACGGCAATGTAGCCCTTTTGGATCTAGCCCACGGCGTTTTAGCCCTCTTTTAATGTTTTATAATTGTATGCGTCTCTCTCGGGGTTTCTTGGGGCATTTCGGTGCTTGTGTGGGGAGCGGCCAGTTGAAGCGAAGGCCAGTGCACAGCCTGAAGTGTCTTCGGACAGTTTATGGATTTTCTCTTCACCTAACCAAGCCCGTGCCTCGTAACTCTGGACCTCGTGCATGTTATCTGGATGTTCCTTGAGATGTCTGGGGGGGTATGTGTATAATTATTAAATATTAAAATGATAAATAAATTTATTGATAGTCAAAAAACGATTTATGAAGCACCATTTAGTGCTGAAAGGTATTTTAGTTCAAGTGGGAGGGGCGCCCGCCCTCTGAAGTCCACTATAAAATCAAGTGTGACCACGCCCTCGAGCACGAGGAAGCCGAGAGGGATTTGAGAGAGTTGTCATTCTAAATTCACCTGATGAGGAGCCTTGGGAAAGCTCGAAACGCGTCGTGAAAGTATGCCTGAATGACTCGAAACCGTAAAAATGAGTACAGCTGCCATCATTTGGGGGTTCGTGATGTAGCAGAAGCCTTGGAAAATTTTCTCTTCGACCCATACAGGTCTGGAGTTGGTTAAAATGGCCGCCATCATTGGGCTGAGTGATGTTGCAGAGCCACATAAATTTTTCCTCCGTCCACTGTGACGTTGAGCGTCTCCAAAAAGGGTCCATGTCCATACAGACGTGGGATTTATGCCCCTCACCACTCTTAGCTAACACCTACCATTCGTTTTTTTGTTCAAATTAAGCCCTTGTTGGCATAAACCACGGCAATGTAGCCCTTTTGGATCTAGCCCACGGCGTTTTAGCCCTCTTTTAATGTTTTATAATTGTATGCGTCTCTCTCGGGGTTTCTTGGGGCATTTCGGTGCTTGTGTGGGGAGCGGCCAGTTGAAGCGAAGGCCAGTGCACAGCCTGAAGTGTCTTCGGACAGTTTATGGATTTTCTCTTCACCTAACCAAGCCCGTGCCTCGTAACTCTGGACCTCGTGCATGTTATCTGGATGTTCCTTGAGATGTCTGGGGGGGTATGTGTATAATTATTAAATATTAAAATGATAAATAAATTTATTGATAGTCAAAAAACGATTTATGAAGCACCATTTAGTGCTGAAAGGTATTTTAGTTCAAGTGGGAGGGGCGCCCGCCCTCTGAAGTCCACTATAAAATCAAGTGTGACCACGCCCTCGAGCACGAGGAAGCCGAGAGGGATTTGAGAGAGTTGTCATTCTAAATTCACCTGATGAGGAGCCTTGGGAAAGCTCGAAACGCGTCGTGAAAGTATGCCTGAATGACTCGAAACCGTAAAAATGAGTACAGCTGCCATCATTTGGGGGTTCGTGATGTAGCAGAAGCCTTGGAAAATTTTCTCTTCGACCCATACAGGTCTGGAGTTGGTTAAAATGGCCGCCATCATTGGTCTGAGTGATGTTGCAGAGCCACATAAATTTTTCCTCCGTCCACTGTGACGTTGAGCGTCTCCAAAAAGGGTCCATGTCCATACAGACGTGGGATTTATGCCCCTCACCACTCTTAGCTAACACCTACCATTCGTTTTTTTGTTCAAATTAAGCCCTTGTTGGCATAAACCACGGCAATGTAGCCCTTTTGGATCTAGCCCACGGCGTTTTAGCCCTCTTTTAATGTTTTATAATTGTATGCGTCTCTCTCGGGGTTTCTTGGGGCATTTCGGTGCTTGTGTGGGGAGCGGCCAGTTGAAGCGAAGGCCAGTGCACAGCCTGAAGTGTCTTCGGACAGTTTATGGATTTTCTCTTCACCTAACCAAGCCCGTGCCTCGTAACTCTGGACCTCGTGCATGTTATCTGGATGTTCCTTGAGATGTCTGGGGGGGTATGTGTATAATTATTAAATATTAAAATGATAAATAAATTTATTGATAGTCAAAAAACGATTTATGAAGCACCATTTAGTGCTGAAAGGTATTTTAGTTCAAGTGGGAGGGGCGCCCGCCCTCTGAAGTCCACTATAAAATCAAGTGTGACCACGCCCTCGAGCACGAGGAAGCCGAGAGGGATTTGAGAGAGTTGTCATTCTAAATTCACCTGATGAGGAGCCTTGGGAAAGCTCGAAACGCGTCGTGAAAGTATGCCTGAATGACTCGAAACCGTAAAAATGAGTACAGCTGCCATCATTTGGGGGTTCGTGATGTAGCAGAAGCCTTGGAAAATTTTCTCTTCGACCCATACAGGTCTGGAGTTGGTTAAAATGGCCGCCATCATTGGTCTGAGTGATGTTGCAGAGCCACATAAATTTTTCCTCCGTCCACTGTGACGTTGAGCGTCTCCAAAAAGGGTCCATGTCCATACAGACGTGGGATTTATGCCCCTCACCACTCTTAGCTAACACCTACCATTCGTTTTTTTGTTCAAATTAAGCCCTTGTTGGCATAAACCACGGCAATGTAGCCCTTTTGGATCTAGCCCACGGCGTTTTAGCCCTCTTTTAATGTTTTATAATTGTATGCGTCTCTCTCGGGGTTTCTTGGGGCATTTCGGTGCTTGTGTGGGGAGCGGCCAGTTGAAGCGAAGGCCAGTGCACAGCCTGAAGTGTCTTCGGACAGTTTATGGATTTTCTCTTCACCTAACCAAGCCCGTGCCTCGTAACTCTGGACCTCGTGCATGTTATCTGGATGTTCCTTGAGATGTCTGGGGGGGTATGTGTATAATTATTAAATATTAAAATGATAAATAAATTTATTGATAGTCAAAAAACGATTTATGAAGCACCATTTAGTGCTGAAAGGTATTTTAGTTCAAGTGGGAGGGGCGCCCGCCCTCTGAAGTCCACTATAAAATCAAGTGTGACCACGCCCTCGAGCACGAGGAAGCCGAGAGGGATTTGAGAGAGTTGTCATTCTAAATTCACCTGATGAGGAGCCTTGGGAAAGCTCGAAACGCGTCGTGAAAGTATGCCTGAATGACTCGAAACCGTAAAAATGAGTACAGCTGCCATCATTTGGGGGTTCGTGATGTAGCAGAAGCCTTGGAAAATTTTCTCTTCGACCCATACAGGTCTGGAGTTGGTTAAAATGGCCGCCATCATTGGTCTGAGTGATGTTGCAGAGCCACATAAATTTTTCCTCCGTCCACTGTGACGTTGAGCGTCTCCAAAAAGGGTCCATGTCCATACAGACGTGGGATTTATGCCCCTCACCACTCTTAGCTAACACCTACCATTCGTTTTTTTGTTCAAATTAAGCCCTTGTTGGCATAAACCACGGCAATGTAGCCCTTTTGGATCTAGCCCACGGCGTTTTAGCCCTCTTTTAATGTTTTATAATTGTATGCGTCTCTCTCGGGGTTTCTTGGGGCATTTCGGTGCTTGTGTGGGGAGCGGCCAGTTGAAGCGAAGGCCAGTGCACAGCCTGAAGTGTCTTCGGACAGTTTATGGATTTTCTCTTCACCTAACCAAGCCCGTGCCTCGTAACTCTGGACCTCGTGCATGTTATCTGGATGTTCCTTGAGATGTCTGGGGGGGTATGTGTATAATTATTAAATATTAAAATGATAAATAAATTTATTGATAGTCAAAAAACGATTTATGAAGCACCATTTAGTGCTGAAAGGTATTTTAGTTCAAGTGGGAGGGGCGCCCGCCCTCTGAAGTCCACTATAAAATCAAGTGTGACCACGCCCTCGAGCACGAGGAAGCCGAGAGGGATTTGAGAGAGTTGTCATTCTAAATTCACCTGATGAGGAGCCTTGGGAAAGCTCGAAACGCGTCGTGAAAGTATGCCTGAATGACTCGAAACCGTAAAAATGAGTACAGCTGCCATCATTTGGGGGTTCGTGATGTAGCAGAAGCCTTGGAAAATTTTCTCTTCGACCCATACAGGTCTGGAGTTGGTTAAAATGGCCGCCATCATTGGTCTGAGTGATGTTGCAGAGCCACATAAATTTTTCCTCCGTCCACTGTGACGTTGAGCGTCTCCAAAAAGGGTCCATGTCCATACAGACGTGGGATTTATGCCCCTCACCACTCTTAGCTAACACCTACCATTCGTTTTTTTGTTCAAATTAAGCCCTTGTTGGCATAAACCACGGCAATGTAGCCCTTTTGGATCTAGCCCACGGCGTTTTAGCCCTCTTTTAATGTTTTATAATTGTATGCGTCTCTCTCGGGGTTTCTTGGGGCATTTCGGTGCTTGTGTGGGGAGCGGCCAGTTGAAGCGAAGGCCAGTGCACAGCCTGAAGTGTCTTCGGACAGTTTATGGATTTTCTCTTCACCTAACCAAGCCCGTGCCTCGTAACTCTGGACCTCGTGCATGTTATCTGGATGTTCCTTGAGATGTCTGGGGGGGTATGTGTATAATTATTAAATATTAAAATGATAAATAAATTTATTGATAGTCAAAAAACGATTTATGAAGCACCATTTAGTGCTGAAAGGTATTTTAGTTCAAGTGGGAGGGGCGCCCGCCCTCTGAAGTCCACTATAAAATCAAGTGTGACCACGCCCTCGAGCACGAGGAAGCCGAGAGGGATTTGAGAGAGTTGTCATTCTAAATTCACCTGATGAGGAGCCTTGGGAAAGCTCGAAACGCGTCGTGAAAGTATGCCTGAATGACTCGAAACCGTAAAAATGAGTACAGCTGCCATCATTTGGGGGTTCGTGATGTAGCAGAAGCCTTGGAAAATTTTCTCTTCGACCCATACAGGTCTGGAGTTGGTTAAAATGGCCGCCATCATTGGTCTGAGTGATGTTGCAGAGCCACATAAATTTTTCCTCCGTCCACTGTGACGTTGAGCGTCTCCAAAAAGGGTCCATGTCCATACAGACGTGGGATTTATGCCCCTCACCACTCTTAGCTAACACCTACCATTCGTTTTTTTGTTCAAATTAAGCCCTTGTTGGCATAAACCACGGCAATGTAGCCCTTTTGGATCTAGCCCACGGCGTTTTAGCCCTCTTTTAATGTTTTATAATTGTATGCGTCTCTCTCGGGGTTTCTTGGGGCATTTCGGTGCTTGTGTGGGGAGCGGCCAGTTGAAGCGAAGGCCAGTGCACAGCCTGAAGTGTCTTCGGACAGTTTATGGATTTTCTCTTCACCTAACCAAGCCCGTGCCTCGTAACTCTGGACCTCGTGCATGTTATCTGGATGTTCCTTGAGATGTCTGGGGGGGTATGTGTATAATTATTAAATATTAAAATGATAAATAAATTTATTGATAGTCAAAAAACGATTTATGAAGCACCATTTAGTGCTGAAAGGTATTTTAGTTCAAGTGGGAGGGGCGCCCGCCCTCTGAAGTCCACTATAAAATCAAGTGTGACCACGCCCTCGAGCACGAGGAAGCCGAGAGGGATTTGAGAGAGTTGTCATTCTAAATTCACCTGATGAGGAGCCTTGGGAAAGCTCGAAACGCGTCGTGAAAGTATGCCTGAATGACTCGAAACCGTAAAAATGAGTACAGCTGCCATCATTTGGGGGTTCGTGATGTAGCAGAAGCCTTGGAAAATTTTCTCTTCGACCCATACAGGTCTGGAGTTGGTTAAAATGGCCGCCATCATTGGTCTGAGTGATGTTGCAGAGCCACATAAATTTTTCCTCCGTCCACTGTGACGTTGAGCGTCTCCAAAAAGGGTCCATGTCCATACAGACGTGGGATTTATGCCCCTCACCACTCTTAGCTAACACCTACCATTCGTTTTTTTGTTCAAATTAAGCCCTTGTTGGCATAAACCACGGCAATGTAGCCCTTTTGGATCTAGCCCACGGCGTTTTAGCCCTCTTTTAATGTTTTATAATTGTATGCGTCTCTCTCGGGGTTTCTTGGGGCATTTCGGTGCTTGTGTGGGGAGCGGCCAGTTGAAGCGAAGGCCAGTGCACAGCCTGAAGTGTCTTCGGACAGTTTATGGATTTTCTCTTCACCTAACCAAGCCCGTGCCTCGTAACTCTGGACCTCGTGCATGTTATCTGGATGTTCCTTGAGATGTCTGGGGGGGTATGTGTATAATTATTAAATATTAAAATGATAAATAAATTTATTGATAGTCAAAAAACGATTTATGAAGCACCATTTAGTGCTGAAAGGTATTTTAGTTCAAGTGGGAGGGGCGCCCGCCCTCTGAAGTCCACTATAAAATCAAGTGTGACCACGCCCTCGAGCACGAGGAAGCCGAGAGGGATTTGAGAGAGTTGTCATTCTAAATTCACCTGATGAGGAGCCTTGGGAAAGCTCGAAACGCGTCGTGAAAGTATGCCTGAATGACTCGAAACCGTAAAAATGAGTACAGCTGCCATCATTTGGGGGTTCGTGATGTAGCAGAAGCCTTGGAAAATTTTCTCTTCGACCCATACAGGTCTGGAGTTGGTTAAAATGGCCGCCATCATTGGTCTGAGTGATGTTGCAGAGCCACATAAATTTTTCCTCCGTCCACTGTGACGTTGAGCGTCTCCAAAAAGGGTCCATGTCCATACAGACGTGGGATTTATGCCCCTCACCACTCTTAGCTAACACCTACCATTCGTTTTTTTGTTCAAATTAAGCCCTTGTTGGCATAAACCACGGCAATGTAGCCCTTTTGGATCTAGCCCACGGCGTTTTAGCCCTCTTTTAATGTTTTATAATTGTATGCGTCTCTCTCGGGGTTTCTTGGGGCATTTCGGTGCTTGTGTGGGGAGCGGCCAGTTGAAGCGAAGGCCAGTGCACAGCCTGAAGTGTCTTCGGACAGTTTATGGATTTTCTCTTCACCTAACCAAGCCCGTGCCTCGTAACTCTGGACCTCGTGCATGTTATCTGGATGTTCCTTGAGATGTCTGGGGGGGTATGTGTATAATTATTAAATATTAAAATGATAAATAAATTTATTGATAGTCAAAAAACGATTTATGAAGCACCATTTAGTGCTGAAAGGTATTTTAGTTCAAGTGGGAGGGGCGCCCGCCCTCTGAAGTCCACTATAAAATCAAGTGTGACCACGCCCTCGAGCACGAGGAAGCCGAGAGGGATTTGAGAGAGTTGTCATTCTAAATTCACCTGATGAGGAGCCTTGGGAAAGCTCGAAACGCGTCGTGAAAGTATGCCTGAATGACTCGAAACCGTAAAAATGAGTACAGCTGCCATCATTTGGGGGTTCGTGATGTAGCAGAAGCCTTGGAAAATTTTCTCTTCGACCCATACAGGTCTGGAGTTGGTTAAAATGGCCGCCATCATTGGTCTGAGTGATGTTGCAGAGCCACATAAATTTTTCCTCCGTCCACTGTGACGTTGAGCGTCTCCAAAAAGGGTCCATGTCCATACAGACGTGGGATTTATGCCCCTCACCACTCTTAGCTAACACCTACCATTCGTTTTTTTGTTCAAATTAAGCCCTTGTTGGCATAAACCACGGCAATGTAGCCCTTTTGGATCTAGCCCACGGCGTTTTAGCCCTCTTTTAATGTTTTATAATTGTATGCGTCTCTCTCGGGGTTTCTTGGGGCATTTCGGTGCTTGTGTGGGGAGCGGCCAGTTGAAGCGAAGGCCAGTGCACAGCCTGAAGTGTCTTCGGACAGTTTATGGATTTTCTCTTCACCTAACCAAGCCCGTGCCTCGTAACTCTGGACCTCGTGCATGTTATCTGGATGTTCCTTGAGATGTCTGGGGGGGTATGTGTATAATTATTAAATATTAAAATGATAAATAAATTTATTGATAGTCAAAAAACGATTTATGAAGCACCATTTAGTGCTGAAAGGTATTTTAGTTCAAGTGGGAGGGGCGCCCGCCCTCTGAAGTCCACTATAAAATCAAGTGTGACCACGCCCTCGAGCACGAGGAAGCCGAGAGGGATTTGAGAGAGTTGTCATTCTAAATTCACCTGATGAGGAGCCTTGGGAAAGCTCGAAACGCGTCGTGAAAGTATGCCTGAATGACTCGAAACCGTAAAAATGAGTACAGCTGCCATCATTTGGGGGTTCGTGATGTAGCAGAAGCCTTGGAAAATTTTCTCTTCGACCCATACAGGTCTGGAGTTGGTTAAAATGGCCGCCATCATTGGTCTGAGTGATGTTGCAGAGCCACATAAATTTTTCCTCCGTCCACTGTGACGTTGAGCGTCTCCAAAAAGGGTCCATGTCCATACAGACGTGGGATTTATGCCCCTCACCACTCTTAGCTAACACCTACCATTCGTTTTTTTGTTCAAATTAAGCCCTTGTTGGCATAAACCACGGCAATGTAGCCCTTTTGGATCTAGCCCACGGCGTTTTAGCCCTCTTTTAATGTTTTATAATTGTATGCGTCTCTCTCGGGGTTTCTTGGGGCATTTCGGTGCTTGTGTGGGGAGCGGCCAGTTGAAGCGAAGGCCAGTGCACAGCCTGAAGTGTCTTCGGACAGTTTATGGATTTTCTCTTCACCTAACCAAGCCCGTGCCTCGTAACTCTGGACCTCGTGCATGTTATCTGGATGTTCCTTGAGATGTCTGGGGGGGTATGTGTATAATTATTAAATATTAAAATGATAAATAAATTTATTGATAGTCAAAAAACGATTTATGAAGCACCATTTAGTGCTGAAAGGTATTTTAGTTCAAGTGGGAGGGGCGCCCGCCCTCTGAAGTCCACTATAAAATCAAGTGTGACCACGCCCTCGAGCACGAGGAAGCCGAGAGGGATTTGAGAGAGTTGTCATTCTAAATTCACCTGATGAGGAGCCTTGGGAAAGCTCGAAACGCGTCGTGAAAGTATGCCTGAATGACTCGAAACCGTAAAAATGAGTACAGCTGCCATCATTTGGGGGTTCGTGATGTAGCAGAAGCCTTGGAAAATTTTCTCTTCGACCCATACAGGTCTGGAGTTGGTTAAAATGGCCGCCATCATTGGTCTGAGTGATGTTGCAGAGCCACATAAATTTTTCCTCCGTCCACTGTGACGTTGAGCGTCTCCAAAAAGGGTCCATGTCCATACAGACGTGGGATTTATGCCCCTCACCACTCTTAGCTAACACCTACCATTCGTTTTTTTGTTCAAATTAAGCCCTTGTTGGCATAAACCACGGCAATGTAGCCCTTTTGGATCTAGCCCACGGCGTTTTAGCCCTCTTTTAATGTTTTATAATTGTATGCGTCTCTCTCGGGGTTTCTTGGGGCATTTCGGTGCTTGTGTGGGGAGCGGCCAGTTGAAGCGAAGGCCAGTGCACAGCCTGAAGTGTCTTCGGACAGTTTATGGATTTTCTCTTCACCTAACCAAGCCCGTGCCTCGTAACTCTGGACCTCGTGCATGTTATCTGGATGTTCCTTGAGATGTCTGGGGGGGTATGTGTATAATTATTAAATATTAAAATGATAAATAAATTTATTGATAGTCAAAAAACGATTTATGAAGCACCATTTAGTGCTGAAAGGTATTTTAGTTCAAGTGGGAGGGGCGCCCGCCCTCTGAAGTCCACTATAAAATCAAGTGTGACCACGCCCTCGAGCACGAGGAAGCCGAGAGGGATTTGAGAGAGTTGTCATTCTAAATTCACCTGATGAGGAGCCTTGGGAAAGCTCGAAACGCGTCGTGAAAGTATGCCTGAATGACTCGAAACCGTAAAAATGAGTACAGCTGCCATCATTTGGGGGTTCGTGATGTAGCAGAAGCCTTGGAAAATTTTCTCTTCGACCCATACAGGTCTGGAGTTGGTTAAAATGGCCGCCATCATTGGTCTGAGTGATGTTGCAGAGCCACATAAATTTTTCCTCCGTCCACTGTGACGTTGAGCGTCTCCAAAAAGGGTCCATGTCCATACAGACGTGGGATTTATGCCCCTCACCACTCTTAGCTAACACCTACCATTCGTTTTTTTGTTCAAATTAAGCCCTTGTTGGCATAAACCACGGCAATGTAGCCCTTTTGGATCTAGCCCACGGCGTTTTAGCCCTCTTTTAATGTTTTATAATTGTATGCGTCTCTCTCGGGGTTTCTTGGGGCATTTCGGTGCTTGTGTGGGGAGCGGCCAGTTGAAGCGAAGGCCAGTGCACAGCCTGAAGTGTCTTCGGACAGTTTATGGATTTTCTCTTCACCTAACCAAGCCCGTGCCTCGTAACTCTGGACCTCGTGCATGTTATCTGGATGTTCCTTGAGATGTCTGGGGGGGTATGTGTATAATTATTAAATATTAAAATGATAAATAAATTTATTGATAGTCAAAAAACGATTTATGAAGCACCATTTAGTGCTGAAAGGTATTTTAGTTCAAGTGGGAGGGGCGCCCGCCCTCTGAAGTCCACTATAAAATCAAGTGTGACCACGCCCTCGAGCACGAGGAAGCCGAGAGGGATTTGAGAGAGTTGTCATTCTAAATTCACCTGATGAGGAGCCTTGGGAAAGCTCGAAACGCGTCGTGAAAGTATGCCTGAATGACTCGAAACCGTAAAAATGAGTACAGCTGCCATCATTTGGGGGTTCGTGATGTAGCAGAAGCCTTGGAAAATTTTCTCTTCGACCCATACAGGTCTGGAGTTGGTTAAAATGGCCGCCATCATTGGTCTGAGTGATGTTGCAGAGCCACATAAATTTTTCCTCCGTCCACTGTGACGTTGAGCGTCTCCAAAAAGGGTCCATGTCCATACAGACGTGGGATTTATGCCCCTCACCACTCTTAGCTAACACCTACCATTCGTTTTTTTGTTCAAATTAAGCCCTTGTTGGCATAAACCACGGCAATGTAGCCCTTTTGGATCTAGCCCACGGCGTTTTAGCCCTCTTTTAATGTTTTATAATTGTATGCGTCTCTCTCGGGGTTTCTTGGGGCATTTCGGTGCTTGTGTGGGGAGCGGCCAGTTGAAGCGAAGGCCAGTGCACAGCCTGAAGTGTCTTCGGACAGTTTATGGATTTTCTCTTCACCTAACCAAGCCCGTGCCTCGTAACTCTGGACCTCGTGCATGTTATCTGGATGTTCCTTGAGATGTCTGGGGGGGTATGTGTATAATTATTAAATATTAAAATGATAAATAAATTTATTGATAGTCAAAAAACGATTTATGAAGCACCATTTAGTGCTGAAAGGTATTTTAGTTCAAGTGGGAGGGGCGCCCGCCCTCTGAAGTCCACTATAAAATCAAGTGTGACCACGCCCTCGAGCACGAGGAAGCCGAGAGGGATTTGAGAGAGTTGTCATTCTAAATTCACCTGATGAGGAGCCTTGGGAAAGCTCGAAACGCGTCGTGAAAGTATGCCTGAATGACTCGAAACCGTAAAAATGAGTACAGCTGCCATCATTTGGGGGTTCGTGATGTAGCAGAAGCCTTGGAAAATTTTCTCTTCGACCCATACAGGTCTGGAGTTGGTTAAAATGGCCGCCATCATTGGTCTGAGTGATGTTGCAGAGCCACATAAATTTTTCCTCCGTCCACTGTGACGTTGAGCGTCTCCAAAAAGGGTCCATGTCCATACAGACGTGGGATTTATGCCCCTCACCACTCTTAGCTAACACCTACCATTCGTTTTTTTGTTCAAATTAAGCCCTTGTTGGCATAAACCACGGCAATGTAGCCCTTTTGGATCTAGCCCACGGCGTTTTAGCCCTCTTTTAATGTTTTATAATTGTATGCGTCTCTCTCGGGGTTTCTTGGGGCATTTCGGTGCTTGTGTGGGGAGCGGCCAGTTGAAGCGAAGGCCAGTGCACAGCCTGAAGTGTCTTCGGACAGTTTATGGATTTTCTCTTCACCTAACCAAGCCCGTGCCTCGTAACTCTGGACCTCGTGCATGTTATCTGGATGTTCCTTGAGATGTCTGGGGGGGTATGTGTATAATTATTAAATATTAAAATGATAAATAAATTTATTGATAGTCAAAAAACGATTTATGAAGCACCATTTAGTGCTGAAAGGTATTTTAGTTCAAGTGGGAGGGGCGCCCGCCCTCTGAAGTCCACTATAAAATCAAGTGTGACCACGCCCTCGAGCACGAGGAAGCCGAGAGGGATTTGAGAGAGTTGTCATTCTAAATTCACCTGATGAGGAGCCTTGGGAAAGCTCGAAACGCGTCGTGAAAGTATGCCTGAATGACTCGAAACCGTAAAAATGAGTACAGCTGCCATCATTTGGGGGTTCGTGATGTAGCAGAAGCCTTGGAAAATTTTCTCTTCGACCCATACAGGTCTGGAGTTGGTTAAAATGGCCGCCATCATTGGTCTGAGTGATGTTGCAGAGCCACATAAATTTTTCCTCCGTCCACTGTGACGTTGAGCGTCTCCAAAAAGGGTCCATGTCCATACAGACGTGGGATTTATGCCCCTCACCACTCTTAGCTAACACCTACCATTCGTTTTTTTGTTCAAATTAAGCCCTTGTTGGCATAAACCACGGCAATGTAGCCCTTTTGGATCTAGCCCACGGCGTTTTAGCCCTCTTTTAATGTTTTATAATTGTATGCGTCTCTCTCGGGGTTTCTTGGGGCATTTCGGTGCTTGTGTGGGGAGCGGCCAGTTGAAGCGAAGGCCAGTGCACAGCCTGAAGTGTCTTCGGACAGTTTATGGATTTTCTCTTCACCTAACCAAGCCCGTGCCTCGTAACTCTGGACCTCGTGCATGTTATCTGGATGTTCCTTGAGATGTCTGGGGGGGTATGTGTATAATTATTAAATATTAAAATGATAAATAAATTTATTGATAGTCAAAAAACGATTTATGAAGCACCATTTAGTGCTGAAAGGTATTTTAGTTCAAGTGGGAGGGGCGCCCGCCCTCTGAAGTCCACTATAAAATCAAGTGTGACCACGCCCTCGAGCACGAGGAAGCCGAGAGGGATTTGAGAGAGTTGTCATTCTAAATTCACCTGATGAGGAGCCTTGGGAAAGCTCGAAACGCGTCGTGAAAGTATGCCTGAATGACTCGAAACCGTAAAAATGAGTACAGCTGCCATCATTTGGGGGTTCGTGATGTAGCAGAAGCCTTGGAAAATTTTCTCTTCGACCCATACAGGTCTGGAGTTGGTTAAAATGGCCGCCATCATTGGTCTGAGTGATGTTGCAGAGCCACATAAATTTTTCCTCCGTCCACTGTGACGTTGAGCGTCTCCAAAAAGGGTCCATGTCCATACAGACGTGGGATTTATGCCCCTCACCACTCTTAGCTAACACCTACCATTCGTTTTTTTGTTCAAATTAAGCCCTTGTTGGCATAAACCACGGCAATGTAGCCCTTTTGGATCTAGCCCACGGCGTTTTAGCCCTCTTTTAATGTTTTATAATTGTATGCGTCTCTCTCGGGGTTTCTTGGGGCATTTCGGTGCTTGTGTGGGGAGCGGCCAGTTGAAGCGAAGGCCAGTGCACAGCCTGAAGTGTCTTCGGACAGTTTATGGATTTTCTCTTCACCTAACCAAGCCCGTGCCTCGTAACTCTGGACCTCGTGCATGTTATCTGGATGTTCCTTGAGATGTCTGGGGGGGTATGTGTATAATTATTAAATATTAAAATGATAAATAAATTTATTGATAGTCAAAAAACGATTTATGAAGCACCATTTAGTGCTGAAAGGTATTTTAGTTCAAGTGGGAGGGGCGCCCGCCCTCTGAAGTCCACTATAAAATCAAGTGTGACCACGCCCTCGAGCACGAGGAAGCCGAGAGGGATTTGAGAGAGTTGTCATTCTAAATTCACCTGATGAGGAGCCTTGGGAAAGCTCGAAACGCGTCGTGAAAGTATGCCTGAATGACTCGAAACCGTAAAAATGAGTACAGCTGCCATCATTTGGGGGTTCGTGATGTAGCAGAAGCCTTGGAAAATTTTCTCTTCGACCCATACAGGTCTGGAGTTGGTTAAAATGGCCGCCATCATTGGTCTGAGTGATGTTGCAGAGCCACATAAATTTTTCCTCCGTCCACTGTGACGTTGAGCGTCTCCAAAAAGGGTCCATGTCCATACAGACGTGGGATTTATGCCCCTCACCACTCTTAGCTAACACCTACCATTCGTTTTTTTGTTCAAATTAAGCCCTTGTTGGCATAAACCACGGCAATGTAGCCCTTTTGGATCTAGCCCACGGCGTTTTAGCCCTCTTTTAATGTTTTATAATTGTATGCGTCTCTCTCGGGGTTTCTTGGGGCATTTCGGTGCTTGTGTGGGGAGCGGCCAGTTGAAGCGAAGGCCAGTGCACAGCCTGAAGTGTCTTCGGACAGTTTATGGATTTTCTCTTCACCTAACCAAGCCCGTGCCTCGTAACTCTGGACCTCGTGCATGTTATCTGGATGTTCCTTGAGATGTCTGGGGGGGTATGTGTATAATTATTAAATATTAAAATGATAAATAAATTTATTGATAGTCAAAAAACGATTTATGAAGCACCATTTAGTGCTGAAAGGTATTTTAGTTCAAGTGGGAGGGGCGCCCGCCCTCTGAAGTCCACTATAAAATCAAGTGTGACCACGCCCTCGAGCACGAGGAAGCCGAGAGGGATTTGAGAGAGTTGTCATTCTAAATTCACCTGATGAGGAGCCTTGGGAAAGCTCGAAACGCGTCGTGAAAGTATGCCTGAATGACTCGAAACCGTAAAAATGAGTACAGCTGCCATCATTTGGGGGTTCGTGATGTAGCAGAAGCCTTGGAAAATTTTCTCTTCGACCCATACAGGTCTGGAGTTGGTTAAAATGGCCGCCATCATTGGTCTGAGTGATGTTGCAGAGCCACATAAATTTTTCCTCCGTCCACTGTGACGTTGAGCGTCTCCAAAAAGGGTCCATGGCCATACAGACGTGGGATTTATGCCCCTCACCACTCTTAGCTAACACCTACCATTCGTTTTTTTGTTCAAATTAAGCCCTTGTTGGCATAAACCACGGCAATGTAGCCCTTTTGGATCTAGCCCACGGCGTTTTAGCCCTCTTTTAATGTTTTATAATTGTATGCGTCTCTCTCGGGGTTTCTTGGGGCATTTCGGTGCTTGTGTGGGGAGCGGCCAGTTGAAGCGAAGGCCAGTGCACAGCCTGAAGTGTCTTCGGACAGTTTATGGATTTTCTCTTCATCTAACCCTAACTCTAACCCTAACTCTAACCCTACTCTAACCCTAACTCTAACCTAACCCTAACCCTAACCCTAACCCTAACCCTGGCCGCCATCATTGGTGCGGGTGATGTTGCAGAGCCACATGATTTTTTCTCCGTCCACTGTGACGTCGAGCGTCTCCTCATGTCCATACAGACGTGAGTTATATGCCCCTCACCACATCTGACTAAAACCTACCATTAGTTTTTTCATTAAATTAAACCCTTGTTGGTATAAACCACGGCAATATAGCCCGTTTGATTTGAACCCTGGCGATTTTAGCCCTCTATTTTTTTATTTAATAATTATATATGTATCTCTCTAGGGTGTGACCATTCTCCTTTCTGGGCCTGTGGTGTCCTTTAGTGGTCAGTAGAAAGTAGGCCAGTGCACAGCCATTTCTGGGGCCTTCGGGCCCTAGATCTTGGATTTTTCATTCCCCTAACCAAGCCCGTGCCACCGCCTCTGAGCTTTTGGATTGCCCTTCGTCTGGATTGGATTGTGTGTGATGTCTGTGAGTGTATGTGTATGATTATTAAATATTAAAATTAAAAACAAATTTATTGATAGTGAAAAAACTATTTATGAAGCACCATACAGTGCTGAAAGGTATTTAGTAGTGGGAGGGGCGCCCCGCCCTCTACCACTATAAAGTCCAGAGGGACCACGCCCTCAAGCACTCTGTAGTTGCAGAGGGAACAGAGACAGTTGTCATTTCAATTCGCCTGATGAGAACCTTGGGAAAGTTCGAAACGCGTCGCGAGAGTGCCTGAATGACACAAAACCGTAAAAATGAGTACAGCTGCCATCATTTTGAAGGTGGGTGATGTAGCAGAGCTCTGGAAAATTTTCTCTTCAGCCCATACAGGCGTCGAGTTGGTTAAAATGGCCGCCATCATTGGTGCGGGTGATGTTGCAGAGCCACATGATTTTTTCTCCGTCCACTGTGACGTCGAGCGTCTCCTCATGTCCATACAGACGTGAGTTATATGCCCCTCACCACATCTGACTAAAACCTACCATTAGTTTTTTCATTAAATTAAACCCTTGTTGGTATAAACCACGGCAATATAGCCCGTTTGATTTGAACCCTGGCGATTTTAGCCCTCTATTTTTTTATTTAATAATTATATATGTATCTCTCTAGGGTGTGACCATTCTCCTTTCTGGGCCTGTGGTGTCCTTTAGTGGTCAGTAGAAAGTAGGCCAGTGCACAGCCATTTCTGGGGCCTTCGGGCCCTAGATCTTGGATTTTTCATTCCCCTAACCAAGCCCGTGCCACCGCCTCTGAGCTTTTGGATTGCCCTTCGTCTGGATTGGATTGTGTGTGATGTCTGTGAGTGTATGTGTATGATTATTAAATATTAAAATTAAAAACAAATTTATTGATAGTGAAAAAACTATTTATGAAGCACCATACAGTGCTGAAAGGTATTTAGTAGTGGGAGGGGCGCCCCGCCCTCTACCACTATAAAGTCCAGAGGGACCACGCCCTCAAGCACTCTGTAGTTGCAGAGGGAACAGAGACAGTTGTCATTTCAATTCGCCTGATGAGAACCTTGGGAAAGTTCGAAACGCGTCGCGAGAGTGCCTGAATGACACAAAACCGTAAAAATGAGTACAGCTGCCATCATTTTGAAGGTGGGTGATGTAGCAGAGCTCTGGAAAATTTTCTCTTCAGCCCATACAGGCGTCGAGTTGGTTAAAATGGCCGCCATCATTGGTGCGGGTGATGTTGCAGAGCCACATGATTTTTTCTCCGTCCACTGTGACGTCGAGCGTCTCCTCATGTCCATACAGACGTGAGTTATATGCCCCTCACCACATCTGACTAAAACCTACCATTAGTTTTTTCATTAAATTAAACCCTTGTTGGTATAAACCACGGCAATATAGCCCGTTTGATTTGAACCCTGGCGATTTTAGCCCTCTATTTTTTTATTTAATAATTATATATGTATCTCTCTAGGGTGTGACCATTCTCCTTTCTGGGCCTGTGGTGTCCTTTAGTGGTCAGTAGAAAGTAGGCCAGTGCACAGCCATTTCTGGGGCCTTCGGGCCCTAGATCTTGGATTTTTCATTCCCCTAACCAAGCCCGTGCCACCGCCTCTGAGCTTTTGGATTGCCCTTCGTCTGGATTGGATTGTGTGTGATGTCTGTGAGTGTATGTGTATGATTATTAAATATTAAAATTAAAAACAAATTTATTGATAGTGAAAAAACTATTTATGAAGCACCATACAGTGCTGAAAGGTATTTAGTAGTGGGAGGGGCGCCCCGCCCTCTACCACTATAAAGTCCAGAGGGACCACGCCCTCAAGCACTCTGTAGTTGCAGAGGGAACAGAGACAGTTGTCATTTCAATTCGCCTGATGAGAACCTTGGGAAAGTTCGAAACGCGTCGCGAGAGTGCCTGAATGACACAAAACCGTAAAAATGAGTACAGCTGCCATCATTTTGAAGGTGGGTGATGTAGCAGAGCTCTGGAAAATTTTCTCTTCAGCCCATACAGGCGTCGAGTTGGTTAAAATGGCCGCCATCATTGGTGCGGGTGATGTTGCAGAGCCACATGATTTTTTCTCCGTCCACTGTGACGTCGAGCGTCTCCTCATGTCCATACAGACGTGAGTTATATGCCCCTCACCACATCTGACTAAAACCTACCATTAGTTTTTTCATTAAATTAAACCCTTGTTGGTATAAACCACGGCAATATAGCCCGTTTGATTTGAACCCTGGCGATTTTAGCCCTCTATTTTTTTATTTAATAATTATATATGTATCTCTCTAGGGTGTGACCATTCTCCTTTCTGGGCCTGTGGTGTCCTTTAGTGGTCAGTAGAAAGTAGGCCAGTGCACAGCCATTTCTGGGGCCTTCGGGCCCTAGATCTTGGATTTTTCATTCCCCTAACCAAGCCCGTGCCACCGCCTCTGAGCTTTTGGATTGCCCTTCGTCTGGATTGGATTGTGTGTGATGTCTGTGAGTGTATGTGTATGATTATTAAATATTAAAATTAAAAACAAATTTATTGATAGTGAAAAAACTATTTATGAAGCACCATACAGTGCTGAAAGGTATTTAGTAGTGGGAGGGGCGCCCCGCCCTCTACCACTATAAAGTCCAGAGGGACCACGCCCTCAAGCACTCTGTAGTTGCAGAGGGAACAGAGACAGTTGTCATTTCAATTCGCCTGATGAGAACCTTGGGAAAGTTCGAAACGCGTCGCGAGAGTGCCTGAATGACACAAAACCGTAAAAATGAGTACAGCTGCCATCATTTTGAAGGTGGGTGATGTAGCAGAGCTCTGGAAAATTTTCTCTTCAGCCCATACAGGCGTCGAGTTGGTTAAAATGGCCGCCATCATTGGTGCGGGTGATGTTGCAGAGCCACATGATTTTTTCTCCGTCCACTGTGACGTCGAGCGTCTCCTCATGTCCATACAGACGTGAGTTATATGCCCCTCACCACATCTGACTAAAACCTACCATTAGTTTTTTCATTAAATTAAACCCTTGTTGGTATAAACCACGGCAATATAGCCCGTTTGATTTGAACCCTGGCGATTTTAGCCCTCTATTTTTTTATTTAATAATTATATATGTATCTCTCTAGGGTGTGACCATTCTCCTTTCTGGGCCTGTGGTGTCCTTTAGTGGTCAGTAGAAAGTAGGCCAGTGCACAGCCATTTCTGGGGCCTTCGGGCCCTAGATCTTGGATTTTTCATTCCCCTAACCAAGCCCGTGCCACCGCCTCTGAGCTTTTGGATTGCCCTTCGTCTGGATTGGATTGTGTGTGATGTCTGTGAGTGTATGTGTATGATTATTAAATATTAAAATTAAAAACAAATTTATTGATAGTGAAAAAACTATTTATGAAGCACCATACAGTGCTGAAAGGTATTTAGTAGTGGGAGGGGCGCCCCGCCCTCTACCACTATAAAGTCCAGAGGGACCACGCCCTCAAGCACTCTGTAGTTGCAGAGGGAACAGAGACAGTTGTCATTTCAATTCGCCTGATGAGAACCTTGGGAAAGTTCGAAACGCGTCGCGAGAGTGCCTGAATGACACAAAACCGTAAAAATGAGTACAGCTGCCATCATTTTGAAGGTGGGTGATGTAGCAGAGCTCTGGAAAATTTTCTCTTCAGCCCATACAGGCGTCGAGTTGGTTAAAATGGCCGCCATCATTGGTGCGGGTGATGTTGCAGAGCCACATGATTTTTTCTCCGTCCACTGTGACGTCGAGCGTCTCCTCATGTCCATACAGACGTGAGTTATATGCCCCTCACCACATCTGACTAAAACCTACCATTAGTTTTTTCATTAAATTAAACCCTTGTTGGTATAAACCACGGCAATATAGCCCGTTTGATTTGAACCCTGGCGATTTTAGCCCTCTATTTTTTTATTTAATAATTATATATGTATCTCTCTAGGGTGTGACCATTCTCCTTTCTGGGCCTGTGGTGTCCTTTAGTGGTCAGTAGAAAGTAGGCCAGTGCACAGCCATTTCTGGGGCCTTCGGGCCCTAGATCTTGGATTTTTCATTCCCCTAACCAAGCCCGTGCCACCGCCTCTGAGCTTTTGGATTGCCCTTCGTCTGGATTGGATTGTGTGTGATGTCTGTGAGTGTATGTGTATGATTATTAAATATTAAAATTAAAAACAAATTTATTGATAGTGAAAAAACTATTTATGAAGCACCATACAGTGCTGAAAGGTATTTAGTAGTGGGAGGGGCGCCCCGCCCTCTACCACTATAAAGTCCAGAGGGACCACGCCCTCAAGCACTCTGTAGTTGCAGAGGGAACAGAGACAGTTGTCATTTCAATTCGCCTGATGAGAACCTTGGGAAAGTTCGAAACGCGTCGCGAGAGTGCCTGAATGACACAAAACCGTAAAAATGAGTACAGCTGCCATCATTTTGAAGGTGGGTGATGTAGCAGAGCTCTGGAAAATTTTCTCTTCAGCCCATACAGGCGTCGAGTTGGTTAAAATGGCCGCCATCATTGGTGCGGGTGATGTTGCAGAGCCACATGATTTTTTCTCCGTCCACTGTGACGTCGAGCGTCTCCTCATGTCCATACAGACGTGAGTTATATGCCCCTCACCACATCTGACTAAAACCTACCATTAGTTTTTTCATTAAATTAAACCCTTGTTGGTATAAACCACGGCAATATAGCCCGTTTGATTTGAACCCTGGCGATTTTAGCCCTCTATTTTTTTATTTAATAATTATATATGTATCTCTCTAGGGTGTGACCATTCTCCTTTCTGGGCCTGTGGTGTCCTTTAGTGGTCAGTAGAAAGTAGGCCAGTGCACAGCCATTTCTGGGGCCTTCGGGCCCTAGATCTTGGATTTTTCATTCCCCTAACCAAGCCCGTGCCACCGCCTCTGAGCTTTTGGATTGCCCTTCGTCTGGATTGGATTGTGTGTGATGTCTGTGAGTGTATGTGTATGATTATTAAATATTAAAATTAAAAACAAATTTATTGATAGTGAAAAAACTATTTATGAAGCACCATACAGTGCTGAAAGGTATTTAGTAGTGGGAGGGGCGCCCCGCCCTCTACCACTATAAAGTCCAGAGGGACCACGCCCTCAAGCACTCTGTAGTTGCAGAGGGAACAGAGACAGTTGTCATTTCAATTCGCCTGATGAGAACCTTGGGAAAGTTCGAAACGCGTCGCGAGAGTGCCTGAATGACACAAAACCGTAAAAATGAGTACAGCTGCCATCATTTTGAAGGTGGGTGATGTAGCAGAGCTCTGGAAAATTTTCTCTTCAGCCCATACAGGCGTCGAGTTGGTTAAAATGGCCGCCATCATTGGTGCGGGTGATGTTGCAGAGCCACATGATTTTTTCTCCGTCCACTGTGACGTCGAGCGTCTCCTCATGTCCATACAGACGTGAGTTATATGCCCCTCACCACATCTGACTAAAACCTACCATTAGTTTTTTCATTAAATTAAACCCTTGTTGGTATAAACCACGGCAATATAGCCCGTTTGATTTGAACCCTGGCGATTTTAGCCCTCTATTTTTTTATTTAATAATTATATATGTATCTCTCTAGGGTGTGACCATTCTCCTTTCTGGGCCTGTGGTGTCCTTTAGTGGTCAGTAGAAAGTAGGCCAGTGCACAGCCATTTCTGGGGCCTTCGGGCCCTAGATCTTGGATTTTTCATTCCCCTAACCAAGCCCGTGCCACCGCCTCTGAGCTTTTGGATTGCCCTTCGTCTGGATTGGATTGTGTGTGATGTCTGTGAGTGTATGTGTATGATTATTAAATATTAAAATTAAAAACAAATTTATTGATAGTGAAAAAACTATTTATGAAGCACCATACAGTGCTGAAAGGTATTTAGTAGTGGGAGGGGCGCCCCGCCCTCTACCACTATAAAGTCCAGAGGGACCACGCCCTCAAGCACTCTGTAGTTGCAGAGGGAACAGAGACAGTTGTCATTTCAATTCGCCTGATGAGAACCTTGGGAAAGTTCGAAACGCGTCGCGAGAGTGCCTGAATGACACAAAACCGTAAAAATGAGTACAGCTGCCATCATTTTGAAGGTGGGTGATGTAGCAGAGCTCTGGAAAATTTTCTCTTCAGCCCATACAGGCGTCGAGTTGGTTAAAATGGCCGCCATCATTGGTGCGGGTGATGTTGCAGAGCCACATGATTTTTTCTCCGTCCACTGTGACGTCGAGCGTCTCCTCATGTCCATACAGACGTGAGTTATATGCCCCTCACCACATCTGACTAAAACCTACCATTAGTTTTTTCATTAAATTAAACCCTTGTTGGTATAAACCACGGCAATATAGCCCGTTTGATTTGAACCCTGGCGATTTTAGCCCTCTATTTTTTTATTTAATAATTATATATGTATCTCTCTAGGGTGTGACCATTCTCCTTTCTGGGCCTGTGGTGTCCTTTAGTGGTCAGTAGAAAGTAGGCCAGTGCACAGCCATTTCTGGGGCCTTCGGGCCCTAGATCTTGGATTTTTCATTCCCCTAACCAAGCCCGTGCCACCGCCTCTGAGCTTTTGGATTGCCCTTCGTCTGGATTGGATTGTGTGTGATGTCTGTGAGTGTATGTGTATGATTATTAAATATTAAAATTAAAAACAAATTTATTGATAGTGAAAAAACTATTTATGAAGCACCATACAGTGCTGAAAGGTATTTAGTAGTGGGAGGGGCGCCCCGCCCTCTACCACTATAAAGTCCAGAGGGACCACGCCCTCAAGCACTCTGTAGTTGCAGAGGGAACAGAGACAGTTGTCATTTCAATTCGCCTGATGAGAACCTTGGGAAAGTTCGAAACGCGTCGCGAGAGTGCCTGAATGACACAAAACCGTAAAAATGAGTACAGCTGCCATCATTTTGAAGGTGGGTGATGTAGCAGAGCTCTGGAAAATTTTCTCTTCAGCCCATACAGGCGTCGAGTTGGTTAAAATGGCCGCCATCATTGGTGCGGGTGATGTTGCAGAGCCACATGATTTTTTCTCCGTCCACTGTGACGTCGAGCGTCTCCTCATGTCCATACAGACGTGAGTTATATGCCCCTCACCACATCTGACTAAAACCTACCATTAGTTTTTTCATTAAATTAAACCCTTGTTGGTATAAACCACGGCAATATAGCCCGTTTGATTTGAACCCTGGCGATTTTAGCCCTCTATTTTTTTATTTAATAATTATATATGTATCTCTCTAGGGTGTGACCATTCTCCTTTCTGGGCCTGTGGTGTCCTTTAGTGGTCAGTAGAAAGTAGGCCAGTGCACAGCCATTTCTGGGGCCTTCGGGCCCTAGATCTTGGATTTTTCATTCCCCTAACCAAGCCCGTGCCACCGCCTCTGAGCTTTTGGATTGCCCTTCGTCTGGATTGGATTGTGTGTGATGTCTGTGAGTGTATGTGTATGATTATTAAATATTAAAATTAAAAACAAATTTATTGATAGTGAAAAAACTATTTATGAAGCACCATACAGTGCTGAAAGGTATTTAGTAGTGGGAGGGGCGCCCCGCCCTCTACCACTATAAAGTCCAGAGGGACCACGCCCTCAAGCACTCTGTAGTTGCAGAGGGAACAGAGACAGTTGTCATTTCAATTCGCCTGATGAGAACCTTGGGAAAGTTCGAAACGCGTCGCGAGAGTGCCTGAATGACACAAAACCGTAAAAATGAGTACAGCTGCCATCATTTTGAAGGTGGGTGATGTAGCAGAGCTCTGGAAAATTTTCTCTTCAGCCCATACAGGCGTCGAGTTGGTTAAAATGGCCGCCATCATTGGTGCGGGTGATGTTGCAGAGCCACATGATTTTTTCTCCGTCCACTGTGACGTCGAGCGTCTCCTCATGTCCATACAGACGTGAGTTATATGCCCCTCACCACATCTGACTAAAACCTACCATTAGTTTTTTCATTAAATTAAACCCTTGTTGGTATAAACCACGGCAATATAGCCCGTTTGATTTGAACCCTGGCGATTTTAGCCCTCTATTTTTTTATTTAATAATTATATATGTATCTCTCTAGGGTGTGACCATTCTCCTTTCTGGGCCTGTGGTGTCCTTTAGTGGTCAGTAGAAAGTAGGCCAGTGCACAGCCATTTCTGGGGCCTTCGGGCCCTAGATCTTGGATTTTTCATTCCCCTAACCAAGCCCGTGCCACCGCCTCTGAGCTTTTGGATTGCCCTTCGTCTGGATTGGATTGTGTGTGATGTCTGTGAGTGTATGTGTATGATTATTAAATATTAAAATTAAAAACAAATTTATTGATAGTGAAAAAACTATTTATGAAGCACCATACAGTGCTGAAAGGTATTTAGTAGTGGGAGGGGCGCCCCGCCCTCTACCACTATAAAGTCCAGAGGGACCACGCCCTCAAGCACTCTGTAGTTGCAGAGGGAACAGAGACAGTTGTCATTTCAATTCGCCTGATGAGAACCTTGGGAAAGTTCGAAACGCGTCGCGAGAGTGCCTGAATGACACAAAACCGTAAAAATGAGTACAGCTGCCATCATTTTGAAGGTGGGTGATGTAGCAGAGCTCTGGAAAATTTTCTCTTCAGCCCATACAGGCGTCGAGTTGGTTAAAATGGCCGCCATCATTGGTGCGGGTGATGTTGCAGAGCCACATGATTTTTTCTCCGTCCACTGTGACGTCGAGCGTCTCCTCATGTCCATACAGACGTGAGTTATATGCCCCTCACCACATCTGACTAAAACCTACCATTAGTTTTTTCATTAAATTAAACCCTTGTTGGTATAAACCACGGCAATATAGCCCGTTTGATTTGAACCCTGGCGATTTTAGCCCTCTATTTTTTTATTTAATAATTATATATGTATCTCTCTAGGGTGTGACCATTCTCCTTTCTGGGCCTGTGGTGTCCTTTAGTGGTCAGTAGAAAGTAGGCCAGTGCACAGCCATTTCTGGGGCCTTCGGGCCCTAGATCTTGGATTTTTCATTCCCCTAACCAAGCCCGTGCCACCGCCTCTGAGCTTTTGGATTGCCCTTCGTCTGGATTGGATTGTGTGTGATGTCTGTGAGTGTATGTGTATGATTATTAAATATTAAAATTAAAAACAAATTTATTGATAGTGAAAAAACTATTTATGAAGCACCATACAGTGCTGAAAGGTATTTAGTAGTGGGAGGGCGCCCCGCCCTCTACCACTATAAAGTCCAGAGGGACCACGCCCTCAAGCACTCTGTAGTTGCAGAGGGAACAGAGACAGTTGTCATTTCAATTCGCCTGATGAGAACCTTGGGAAAGTTCGAAACGCGTCGCGAGAGTGCCTGAATGACACAAAACCGTAAAAATGAGTACAGCTGCCATCATTTTGAAGGTGGGTGATGTAGCAGAGCTCTGGAAAATTTTCTCTTCAGCCCATACAGGCGTCGAGTTGGTTAAAATGGCCGCCATCATTGGTGCGGGTGATGTTGCAGAGCCACATGATTTTTTCTCCGTCCACTGTGACGTCGAGCGTCTCCTCATGTCCATACAGACGTGAGTTATATGCCCCTCACCACATCTGACTAAAACCTACCATTAGTTTTTTCATTAAATTAAACCCTTGTTGGTATAAACCACGGCAATATAGCCCGTTTGATTTGAACCCTGGCGATTTTAGCCCTCTATTTTTTTATTTAATAATTATATATGTATCTCTCTAGGGTGTGACCATTCTCCTTTCTGGGCCTGTGGTGTCCTTTAGTGGTCAGTAGAAAGTAGGCCAGTGCACAGCCATTTCTGGGGCCTTCGGGCCCTAGATCTTGGATTTTTCATTCCCCTAACCAAGCCCGTGCCACCGCCTCTGAGCTTTTGGATTGCCCTTCGTCTGGATTGGATTGTGTGTGATGTCTGTGAGTGTATGTGTATGATTATTAAATATTAAAATTAAAAACAAATTTATTGATAGTGAAAAAACTATTTATGAAGCACCATACAGTGCTGAAAGGTATTTAGTAGTGGAGGGGCGCCCCGCCCTCTACCACTATAAAGTCCAGAGGGACCACGCCCTCAAGCACTCTGTAGTTGCAGAGGGAACAGAGACAGTTGTCATTTCAATTCGCCTGATGAGAACCTTGGGAAAGTTCGAAACGCGTCGCGAGAGTGCCTGAATGACACAAAACCGTAAAAATGAGTACAGCTGCCATCATTTTGAAGGTGGGTGATGTAGCAGAGCTCTGGAAAATTTTCTCTTCAGCCCATACAGGCGTCGAGTTGGTTAAAATGGCCGCCATCATTGGTGCGGGTGATGTTGCAGAGCCACATGATTTTTTCTCCGTCCACTGTGACGTCGAGCGTCTCCTCATGTCCATACAGACGTGAGTTATATGCCCCTCACCACATCTGACTAAAACCTACCATTAGTTTTTTCATTAAATTAAACCCTTGTTGGTATAAACCACGGCAATATAGCCCGTTTGATTTGAACCCTGGCGATTTTAGCCCTCTATTTTTTTATTTAATAATTATATATGTATCTCTCTAGGGTGTGACCATTCTCCTTTCTGGGCCTGTGGTGTCCTTTAGTGGTCAGTAGAAAGTAGGCCAGTGCACAGCCATTTCTGGGGCCTTCGGGCCCTAGATCTTGGATTTTTCATTCCCCTAACCAAGCCCGTGCCACCGCCTCTGAGCTTTTGGATTGCCCTTCGTCTGGATTGGATTGTGTGTGATGTCTGTGAGTGTATGTGTATGATTATTAAATATTAAAATTAAAAACAAATTTATTGATAGTGAAAAAACTATTTATGAAGCACCATACAGTGCTGAAAGGTATTTAGTAGTGGGAGGGGCGCCCCGCCCTCTACCACTATAAAGTCCAGAGGGACCACGCCCTCAAGCACTCTGTAGTTGCAGAGGGAACAGAGACAGTTGTCATTTCAATTCGCCTGATGAGAACCTTGGGAAAGTTCGAAACGCGTCGCGAGAGTGCCTGAATGACACAAAACCGTAAAAATGAGTACAGCTGCCATCATTTTGAAGGTGGGTGATGTAGCAGAGCTCTGGAAAATTTTCTCTTCAGCCCATACAGGCGTCGAGTTGGTTAAAATGGCCGCCATCATTGGTGCGGGTGATGTTGCAGAGCCACATGATTTTTTCTCCGTCCACTGTGACGTCGAGCGTCTCCTCATGTCCATACAGACGTGAGTTATATGCCCCTCACCACATCTGACTAAAACCTACCATTAGTTTTTTCATTAAATTAAACCCTTGTTGGTATAAACCACGGCAATATAGCCCGTTTGATTTGAACCCTGGCGATTTTAGCCCTCTATTTTTTTATTTAATAATTATATATGTATCTCTCTAGGGTGTGACCATTCTCCTTTCTGGGCCTGTGGTGTCCTTTAGTGGTCAGTAGAAAGTAGGCCAGTGCACAGCCATTTCTGGGGCCTTCGGGCCCTAGATCTTGGATTTTTCATTCCCCTAACCAAGCCCGTGCCACCGCCTCTGAGCTTTTGGATTGCCCTTCGTCTGGATTGGATTGTGTGTGATGTCTGTGAGTGTATGTGTATGATTATTAAATATTAAAATTAAAAACAAATTTATTGATAGTGAAAAAACTATTTATGAAGCACCATACAGTGCTGAAAGGTATTTAGTAGTGGGAGGGGCGCCCCGCCCTCTACCACTATAAAGTCCAGAGGGACCACGCCTCAAGCACTCTGTAGTTGCAGAGGGAACAGAGACAGTTGTCATTTCAATTCGCCTGATGAGAACCTTGGGAAAGTTCGAAACGCGTCGCGAGAGTGCCTGAATGACACAAAACCGTAAAAATGAGTACAGCTGCCATCATTTTGAAGGTGGGTGATGTAGCAGAGCTCTGGAAAATTTTCTCTTCAGCCCATACAGGCGTCGAGTTGGTTAAAATGGCCGCCATCATTGGTGCGGGTGATGTTGCAGAGCCACATGATTTTTTCTCCGTCCACTGTGACGTCGAGCGTCTCCTCATGTCCATACAGACGTGAGTTATATGCCCCTCACCACATCTGACTAAAACCTACCATTAGTTTTTTCATTAAATTAAACCCTTGTTGGTATAAACCACGGCAATATAGCCCGTTTGATTTGAACCCTGGCGATTTTAGCCCTCTATTTTTTTATTTAATAATTATATATGTATCTCTCTAGGGTGTGACCATTCTCCTTTCTGGGCCTGTGGTGTCCTTTAGTGGTCAGTAGAAAGTAGGCCAGTGCACAGCCATTTCTGGGGCCTTCGGGCCCTAGATCTTGGATTTTTCATTCCCCTAACCAAGCCCGTGCCACCGCCTCTGAGCTTTTGGATTGCCCTTCGTCTGGATTGGATTGTGTGTGATGTCTGTGAGTGTATGTGTATGATTATTAAATATTAAAATTAAAAACAAATTTATTGATAGTGAAAAAACTATTTATGAAGCACCATACAGTGCTGAAAGGTATTTAGTAGTGGGAGGGGCGCCCCGCCCTCTACCACTATAAAGTCCAGAGGGACCACGCCCTCAAGCACTCTGTAGTTGCAGAGGGAACAGAGACAGTTGTCATTTCAATTCGCCTGATGAGAACCTTGGGAAAGTTCGAAACGCGTCGCGAGAGTGCCTGAATGACACAAAACCGTAAAAATGAG